>NW_008581116.1:26204-84886 GCF_000691845.1 Merops nubicus | reverse complement strand
CCTGCTGCTGAGATTTCTTCCCATGCCAGATACAGCTAGATTTCTACAATTTCTACTCTCAGTAGAAATTCAGTAAATGCTGAAGAGCAGGGAAGTTGGCCCAGTGGAAGAAAATCCATTGGTACTTTTGCACTGTGCTGTATCATACCTTTAACACTCCACATAAGTCGAGCTGTCATCATAAAAACGGGAATTGATTTTAATAGCTGTCAGTGCACCAAAACAAATTCTCTGAATATCAGCTTAATTTCTGTCTCTAGAATTCAGAAACATGGGGTTTCATACTGACACATCTGCAGCTGCACAGTATCTTACTTGTTTTGTAATGGCTTGAGGACAGCACAATAGAAAATATTCAATAAGAGCATACTACAGTGCCTCAAAAATAATGTACTGATAGCTTTGATTTCTTTTGTTATTCAATATTACATGATTGTTTAAAAGAACCAAATCTAACCTTAGTATTAGGTGAATTCATACTGGCAGTGCTTGCAGCTCTGTAAAATCATGAAAAGAATAATAAAAATTCAAGTATCATGCTGATGTTTTGCCTCTTCAGAAGTTCTCTAGGTTACTGCTAATGCTTTCAAAAATTAACAGGTAGAAAAAGATACTTCCCTTCATGTGCTATTTCTAATTGGTTCCTACACTGGAGAGTTACTTTCTGGGCTGTGACAGATATGTTTGGATGAAGAACAGTAAATATGTCTGGTATTTAAAACACTGTAGACTGAGAGAACAATACATTACATTGCAAAGGGGTCAATTTTAATGACCCTCTTTGAACTTCTCCATGTTTTCCCCAAACCACTGAGATCAGAAGCAGAACAAAATCCACTAAAACATACAGTTTAGGGGCGTGAGGTAATAGCACATTGTGATGCTTCACTTCATTGAATGACTCCTGCAAAGGAGCGGATTTCAAACAAAAATGCCGAGTCTAGTTGCAAAATAATTAAAAAAGATGCAGCTGGAGATGGAATAGTCCTTCAGTAAGTACTCTTGGGGCAGGCCAGCTCAGCTCTGATTGTTGCTTTAGGCACTGCAGCTTTTGAGTGGAAAAGGACACACGTGCCTTATTCAGAAAGTATTTAACATCTAAGAATAGGAAGATTTGATTTGCTTATTCTCTTCTGGGAATGAAGTGTAAATTGAGATTCTGGGAGAATACATTTGTATCAGTGTCCAAGTTCCCTCTCACTGAAGGTGTGTGTATTGAAAAAGACCATGTCTGCTTCTGTTTCTCCTAAAGCTTTAACGTGAAGCTTCTGGTTTAGTGTAGAGAACACTTACCTCTTTTTTTTTTTTTTTTTTTTCATATAACAAAGTCAACATGATAAAATCGGAATACTTTTAGGCAAAAAACTAGCTCTTGCTCTTTACTGGTTGCAGATTCATTTTGATATATATGTCTTGCTGCATATATTCCTAATACAGCCAGCACATCTCTCACTATGCCAGAATCTGTGCTACTCTGTGCTGATGATAACCCAGCATGATGGCTTACATGGAGCAGGGCACTGATTATTCTAGAAAACATCCCGTGGAGGGACAGTGCGTGGCTGTAGGACTTGAATGAAATATGAATTATTGAAATGTGCAGCTGAGGGTTTCTCAGGCAAAGTCTTCTACTTTGATTTATTTAAACCATTACTGGATCCATTTTCAAATATAGTATTATTAGGAATGCAGCTGGGAGGTACTGGAAGTACAAGAGATGGATAGGGGTTAGCAGGGGAAAGGAATTCATCTTCATGGATGTTTTCTGATTTCAAAATATATTTTGTTTGGAAGAGCAAACAAACAAAAAACACCTTTAGGGAGCTCTGCCCAAAACCAGAGAAAGCTGAGCACTAAAGATGAATTCTGAGGTGGAGGTAAGTGGTTCAAGCACAGTCTGCTGAACTGATCCAGGACTTGAATCAAGTTCCTCCTTGTCAACAGGGGAAAATGTTTCTGACATTGAAAACAGATGAGGAAACCTGGGCATGTGCTGTCTTTTCCTAACCTTGTTAAAGCTTGCAAACAAGGCAAGTTTCTGAAAATATTAAGCTTTATTTCCAATTATCTCATTTATAAAGTCTGGTCCTCAGTTGCCTTTTGTAGAACTTAAGGTCTGTCATCAGATATTTTCAGGCAGCCACATGTAAAAAGGCTGTACTCTGACAGAACTCAAATCTGTTCTGACGTAGTAAGACCATATTCCCAATCAGCACCAGAGCAACTGATTCTAGTAAGCATATGGCTGGTGGCATCAAGCCATTGGAAACAGCTTTGTTTTTTTATCATTCAAGTCCAGCAGGAGGATGTGGTCCTTCACACAAACAGGCAAGCCATGCTCCTTGCCAGAGGAGCCTCAAGATGTTGAAACTTTTGCTCAAAACGCAAGTGGACCAATCCACAGAATAGAAATCCACCCAGCATACCTGACCCTGGCAATCCCTGAACCACATTTTGCTGGAGGCTGTAAGTACTCTGGGGATTTGCCACAGCAGCCATATCCCTGCACTTCTCCCTGGGCTCCAGCTGTTTGTTTGCCATTGCCAGAAATCGATGCTGCCGTGGGTGGACCTTTAGTCTAGCTTGGTGTAAATGTTGCTAGATGTCAGGTGCCTGACATCTGTGGAAAAGTATTTTTTGTAAGGACACACACCAAAAATCCTTTCTACCACTGGAGCAGGATGAACATTGAGGTTCTCTTCACTTTTTTGGAGAGTATTCTGCATGCAGAGTAACCATGGAAACAGAGACATGTGAAGTGGTATTGAAGCCAACATTGCAAGTGGAATGAGAAGTGGCAAGAGACAAAGATGGGCTTTCATTTATCAGGAGAACTAAGGGGTCTTTCAGCCCCTCATTAGCTGTCACCTCTTGCCTCCCAGCTGAAGTTCTTGTGTCACTTACCAGCATGGCACCACAGATGCTCTGCAGCTTCTCCTTCCAGGTCTCAGCTGTAGCTTATTAACCTCTTTATCCAAGGAATCTGTTGATAAGCAGTTTAGGATTGTGTTCCTAAATGTCTCCAGCATTTGTCGTGTCTGTCTCTGTATCCTCTACTTCCCTGTGGGCCATGTGTACTAAAGATACATCCTGTCACATACCCCAGTGTGAGAGCGGGGGTCTTGCTCTCCTGCCCTATGTGACACTGACATAGGGGTCCCAACTGTGTGGATCGTCCCCAGTGTATGGCAGCTCAAGGTGACTCTAGCCCAGCCGAGACCACTTGTGTTGTTTTCACCATTATAATGAAATCTGGAGGTGACTCTGTGAGTCGGTACAGAGGACTTCATACTGCTCATGGACCTTTCCCTTCTCATTCACTCTTCCCATCAACTCCAGCTGATATTGCCAAGCATACTTTACATGAATCTAAGGGCAACATCTCCATGGTGCACCATGAGGACAAGTGCTAATACAGACATCAAACCACGTCTGGAGAGCCTGGAGCTGCCCCAAGGCCATCCTCTTTGGAGCTGAAGGCAAGCCATGTCATGGTCTCTCACCTTTTCAAAGTGAAGTACTGTAATTTGGACTAGTATAAGAGGTAAGTACCAGAGGTAAGAACCTGAAACACGGAAGCACAGGATACTGTTTACATCTAGAAATACAAGTGCTTTACAGGACTGAGACATGTAGGGAAGCAGAATATCAGGACTTAGTCTTGTAATAATACAGGTGGACTTGGGGACAGTGGTTGCTTACGTCACTTGATTTCATGAATATGAATGAGAAGTCTAAAATAAACCTGGGCATGTATGTGTAGGGTGGCACTGAGTATTTTTGTTGGTTCCCTTTTTATCTCAATACTCTCCATTGATGCTTAACGTCCTTTATTTATCTAAAACCTGAAATTGTTTGACGGAATCATGTGCTGTCAACTCCATTTATTCAGAAAGCTCTTAGTAATTGCCAGCTGATTCTATAGTAGTTTGTAAACTGTCTGTCTGGAAGGAGAGTAGTTATACCTGAGCCATAGGGTCTGCCTGTTTGGGGAGAGCTTGTTTACTGTCATTGTTGTACTGCTATCTTCTTTGGGTTTGATTGGGTGCTACTATACCCACATGGACACCTGGCAAAGATAAAATGCAGGACTGAATTCTCTCTGAATCTGTCCACAGTGAATAGTTTCCATTTTTGACACATTTGTTAGTGCAACTGTCTGGTCAGAAGTTTCCTTGAGGAGAGTGATTGTAAAGACCTTGTAGAATATTCTTTCCCAGAAAAGGAAATTTGCTAATTGCAACAGTCATTTATTTATAAAACCTTAAAATGATCACAAAAGCATTTAGTATTTATAAATTTTAAATTACAATATCAAAGTTCAGGCTCCTCAGATGACAAGAAACCTGAAGTTGGGACTTCCTTTCATCATTCCTGGCTTCATTTTGAGCAATAAATAATAAGACACAAAAATCCCCTGCACGATATTGGTATCATCCTGCTTAAGCTAGTTTTTGTGTATGTATCTCTCTATATTGTTCGAAAAAAGTCTGTTGGAACCTCTTCACTGACAACTTTCTATCAAGTAACAGGTTTTTATTTCAATATTTTATTTCAATAATCTTAATAGAAGGTTCTTTTTACATTCTGCTTATATGCTATTTAAATTTAATTTTATATAATAATTATCCACTTTAATACTTTTTTTTCTATTTGTATATTAATTTTAATGTTTGTGCCCATGTAGTTTAAACCTAATAGATTCACTGTGCTCTTTCCTATTATTAACTTTTTTATATTTGGCACATGCTGTCTCCCAGAAAACAGGTCCAAATGTTAATTTCTTTTTTTGTCAGCATATATGCATATAGTATTATTTTATAACCAAAGCTTTTTGCACATGTGAGGCAAGATGCAGAACTCATTAATGTCTTACCTGACTTCAGGGACTTTAAATTATAGTAGTAGCAGAAGGAATTATTTCAAGATCTTGTTGTGATATCCCCTGCCAGCTACACCACTAAAAACTGCTTCTAAATCTACAAAGGACAGAGAAATAGCATTTTAATCATCTTTGCTCAAAGCAAAGAATTGAAGTTCAGCAGTACTTGCAAAACTTGTTTCAAAAAAAAAAAAGAGTTTTCAATTAAAAATTATAACAGACCCAGCAGAAAATTAACTAGTGGATTTGCACTCTGTGAATGACACACACATCCTTGAAAAATCTTCAAGGCAAATGATGCCTATTTATCAACTTCCTGAAGAGCCTCTGATTGATTTTTTTTTTTTTTTTTTTTTAAGATCTTAAAATTCTTGTGAAATCTTGTTGGATGTTAGAGTGGCAAGGATTAAAATGGCTTTTGTCTTTCTGCATGGGCTCTTCATTCTGTAAATTTTAACCTGGAAAAGTGGGAAGAGGTTCCACACAAGTGACTAGTAGTCATGGTGTGGAAAGGAAGTTGTGGAGAGAAGGTGAGGGGGAGGCATGGGGTTCAATGAGATATCTAGGAGCTTACTTACCTAGGCATATCACTAACTTAAGTCAATTTATGGCTGATGAAATATAAGCTATATGCACAACTACAGATATGTCTGTATAAAACTTTAAATACAAAATGACATTCAAAATAAGGTAAGCAAGTAAAATTATGCAAGGCTGTGAGAAATTTCATATTTAAGATGGAGATTTTGTGAATTTTAAAACAATTGCTTTATCTTTGTTTGTCAGAAAACATGGTTCCAGAAGCCATTCACAAGGATTATGTTATTTTTTAAGAAGACCTAATAACTACTAAATTACTTCTTAAATTATGTTTTTAGTTTTATAATTCACTGAAACATTTAAATTCTTAGTTAACTGATGCAAGATTTCCTTCTGAGAAATACTTTATGCTAATTAAGATCTTACTGTTATCTGTTTAGATAAATTTACTTAGAAAACTCACATACAGACCAAAAAAAGCTTGACTACCATCTTTTAAAGACTGTCAGTAACTTATCAGGTAGAAATCTTTTTCTGATTCCTTATGCCTATGGTTCTGACTCACAGCATATTTTGCCTTCCATCATATGGGCTAGTTACCTTTTCACAGGGAAAATAGAGCTACCTCAACAGAAAAACAGAATTATTTGTATCATCTGCAATTCTGACTGCAGCAGAGTCCACCTTAGGGGGAGGTTCCTACATACAGTTACTAACGGCTTCTTCATATTTTAAGGATAAAAGATAAATTTCTACCACTCTCTATCAAAAGAAAACACTGAGTAAGAGTGTCTGAAGAGTAAACTTATTATATTGTTTTTCCAAATAAAATATTTCACTGATTTAACTCAATATTTTGTACTGGCAGACTATACAGTCTTTCTACATGGTGTGCTGTAAAATGACGACTTATGAATTTACAAAAGCAGTTGAGGCTGCTGAGCAACAGAGACTTTTTAATATCATTTATCTTTTCAGATATTCACCACCCTCATATTATCTGTCACAAATAATATTAAACTTCAATCCTGAAATTCCGAAGAGGAAGGGAAATGCTGAATAAATTAAACTTTTTCTTGAAAAAACTTACCTTATAGAGGGAGGTAAGTAGAAGACATCTGCAAATTTTGCTCTTATTTTATCCCTTTTTTCCAAATTAAGATCTACATAAAAGAGTAATGGATGTATTACCAGGCCTTGATCTGTTCACTGTTAACTTTTCCTGCTCTGAGCCTGAATATTTATTCCTAATAAACTGGTCCCTACTTCTCATCTTGTTCTTCATCTCCGGTGGAAATTAACCTCCTTTCCATAAACTCTTTTGTAATGAGCTCCCCATGGTAGTCTTTTATGACTTCTAGAACCTGTTCCATCTTTATTCTTCTCCATTGTCTCAAGGTCCTCCAAACTACCACCAAATTTTTTATCTATAGATGTAGACAATATAGGTTTCTATACCCCTTGCAGAAAGTTCCACTCCTCCTTGGCTGGGGTGCACAAACTTTCTGAGCCTTATCAACTACAAGCTACTTACCAACCCCACGATGTGGCTTTATGCCAGATAGGGTGCTAATTTGTACTTTTGTGCACTCAGCTTTGCTTTACATAAAACTTGTCTCAACATTATATTTTTAAGACTTCAAACCCTGTCAGATGTAGTTCAGAGTGATTCAGAAATGGCCTCATAACACAATTGCCTAAGTCTCGTTTACATAGGGATCATGCTAGGTTTGATAAAAAAATTCATGTTTAAAAATGAGTCAACAGATTTATGTTCCTCTACTTCTGTTACTTACAGTCATAACTTCCATCCATATGCACAGCACAATACCAAGCAGTTTCAATTTGCAAACTTCTTTTGTGCACGGTATTAAAAAACTCTTTTCAGTGGGAAGCTATTTTAAATTTAAGAGAGAAACAGAGCCCTCCAAGGGGAGGCTTGACAATGTGAATCAACTTACTGGCTCAGAGGTTGTAAGTAAGCCCAGGCAGTAAATATGAAAAACTATCCTATATCTGTGGAGAAGAGTAGGGAGGGATTACAGAAAAGGTTGTAAATCCAGGAGGATATAGAAGGGAAATGGATGGAAATGTTTTAGACAACACGTAGAAAAATACATGCCAAACACTGTATGTGTTGAAATGTCATCCTGGCTTGTATCAGAAATAGTGTAGCCAGCAGGACCCCCTTGTATTCAGCGCTGGTGAGGCTGCACCTTGAGCACTGTGTTCATCTTTGGGCACCTCAATATAAGAAAGCGACTGAGATGCTGAAGTGAATCCAGAGAAGGGCAGCGAAGCTGACAAAGGGTCTAGAACACAACACTCACGAGGAGTGGGTGGGGGAACTAGGGCTAATTAGTCTGAAGAAAAGGAGGCTCACAAGAGACCCTATCACTCTAGAGCTACCTCAGTGGAGGTTGTAGAGGGGTGGGGATTGGTCTCCTCTCCCAAGTGTCAAGCGATAGGACAAAAAGAAGTGGCCTCAAGTTGCACCAGGGGAGGTTTAGGTTGCATATTAGAAGTTTCTTCACAGACAGGGTTGTCAAACACCGGAACCATCATAACTTCTCCATGCAGGATCCTTATTCCAAGTATGCAGGCAAAGAAGCATCACAGTAGGTAAAGTTGCTTTCCATATTAGCATCCTTTGCAAGCCCTGCAGCACTCTGAAGATGAGTCTGTGGGCAGGTCATGCCTGGCCATTTGATTCTTTCAGGATTTGTATGAATCCATAAAGAAGTGAGAGACATGAAAAGCTTACTAAGAAAATTTCTATAATTTCTTATTTATTATTTCATTTATTCCTCTACACAGATCACTACACAGACTCCCACAATTTTGTGGTGTAAAGCAGAGCACACAATAGGAAAGTTCTGCTTGCATTTACTTTGGGTGAGATTTATTCAGATTGCTAATCTTGTTTATACTCAGCCTTCAATCTTCATGAAACCTCTAAGTTAGTTATCTTTAAGACCTTCATTTTTTTTCCATACATCTTCTGTAATTGACAAATAGGCTCAGAAATTTTTGGAAGGAGAAGAACGGATGAAGAAACAGACAGGTAGATGAGCAGAGATCATTATCACAGAAACTGTAGTCACTTAGAAAATCAACTTGTTGGGAAAGTTGGTGTCTCGGTTTTGTGCATGTGTTTTTATGTGAGTCAGTACTTTAACATCTGTTTTCAGTTTTAAGATGAGGACTTTAATTTCTTTTTCCCAAGTCTGTAACTGACTGTGTTGCCTAACCACATTCTCACAGTGTTTGGAAAGCTCTAAGTAAGCTACATGAATGCCAGATTGTTAAAGGCAAAGTAAATTTTTCATGGTTAACATATACCATGGTTAACATATACCAAAAAGAACCAAAACAAAAATTGCTACATTAAAAGAACGTTAAGGTTATAAAGCCAAATGTGGAAAACTTAGGAAACGCTACGTTGATAGCTCTATGCAAGTTTAATTTGGCTCCCTTGTGTGCGTGCATTATGATACAGTCTTTAATTACCTGATTGCATACTGCTTTCTCCACGGGGCTCCTACCTCATTCAGTGCACTGGATGAATGTGTCTCACTAAATGAGTAGCTATTCAGTGTTCCCTTTTATTCTCATTATTCAATGCGTAACACCATGACTTATTTACTGATCTTCTAATTCTCTTTGTAAATTCAGATTTTTTTTTTAGTTCTTCATGGCCTTTTCAGTGCTGGACTTAATTAAAGTATCCATGTGCCTACCATCTCATGCATCAACACCTTTATCTTCTCGAGGTAGCTGTAAGGTGACATGATTTTGATACTGTCTTTGAGGGAAAGTGGAGTCCACTAGTTCTACTAGTATTCATTAATTCTGAGTATCTGCTTTAAGACTTAAATTTTCTATGTCTCTTTAAACTATTAAAACGATGACATCTATTCTTCATCTTGGGTAATCCTCAGTATGTTATTTTGCATGAGACCTCATATCAAGGAAATAAATTAGCATCCCAGTTATTTGGTGGGTGTAGTGTCAATAGAATGACTCATGCCATCAATTGGTCCTATAGGGGAACTTAAGGGCAGAATTTGCCCTATGATCATAATTTGCATCTTTATAAATTCCCGTATCCAACAGGGAACTCTGTTTGATATGGTAAACAGCACTTTTTGTCTTGATCTTAATATTCTTGCTCCCCTTTAAAGCATATATGCAGTCTTGCCTTAGTCTCCCTGAGATCTCAGTGCTCTAGCTATCCCCTTTATAGCAGCATTAGTTTGATTATTTTTATATGGCAAATAATATATTGTATATGGATAGCGTTCTTAGTATCATTTGTCTCAATTTGAGCTGATACGCTCAGATTCCTTTTACTTTATAAATGCCTATAGGAAATATTACTCCCGTGGGCAGTTATAGGAAAATAATTTACAACACAGTTAAAGCAAAACATATAAAATATTTTTCACTTTAAAAGAGTTTAGAGTGGTATTTAGCACAATGTACACATTACTTTAGATATTTAGGATTTATAACATACTGTGTATCTCAATTCTGTAGTGAGCTGTACATCATTTAAAATATCAGAGAATAACAAAATACAGGAACCTCAGCCATTCCAGGTGTAAGTAAAAATGGATATGCAAGTGTTATCTCTGGCAAAAAATCTCAAGTTTGACACTATTCAGCGCAGTCTTCCCACTGAGCAAGCAATTGTGAATGGAGATATTCAGCAGAAGTCTTCTGTATGATTTCCCAAGCTACTCTGTGCTTACTGTTGTGCAGTAATGGGTTTTGTGCTGTGAGCATTTTAAACACAGCAGCCTGCTGTACAGGCACTCTTGTTTTCTGTCTTTTCTCTCCTACTTACTCAAATACTTTAGAATAGAGGACAGTCCAAGGCACAGTTGCCTTTCTTGAAAGCAAAAGAGGTAACAAACACCTAATTTTAAACCTTTATTTAGAAAAGCAAAGCTGTGGTACTCACATTCAGGAGTGGTTTTAGTTCAGAGTCCTGTCAAACCACTCAGACTCTGCAGTCTAGATTGAAAGTCTTGAACTTTAAAAAGTCCTTAACGGGAGCTTTACTCAGGATATGCTACCAAATTTGTACATGATACTGTAAAATCATTTCATTAATGACTGTTCCCTATCCAAAGAGTGAAATAAAATATTAATTTTTATGGAAAATGTTTCCCTTATGACAAGGATTATTGATATTTTAAAATTATTTCCAAAGCAAAGAAAAAAATTAAAACTTTTTTTTTTTTTTTTGAGAATACATCACCTAAAATATATTTGAGTCCTTGAAACAAAAATTATTTCAAACAAAAATAAACTGTTCTTTTAGGTGATGAAGTCAAACTTGGAATTTTGGGGAGTTTTGGAAAGTGTATTTTGGATACACTCTTCTTAGCAATTTAATAGTAATTTTCAATTTAGATAGATCAGATTTTACCTGGAAGATATCACCTGAAAATTTCTGTCCATCTCAGTTTCACTCCTGTCTTACAGAGGTTGCAGTGTGATTTATTGAATGATTCTGCACCTCTATGGAGATGTAGAGCCTTGTAAAAATATTAAGTACTAGCAAAAAGAGTGATTGTGAGGCTGTAGCAGCAGCAGGAGAGAAGTGAACTCTTCTGTATTGCCTTTGGTTTAGTGTTTAGATAGAAACCCACCGGTGAGTGACTCTCCATTGTGGGGAATAAAAGTGAGAGAAGCTTCTGCCAAGGTATTCTAGCTGCTATAAACTATAAGCTGTGTCAGCAAGACTAGGTTCTTTGTCAGGTAATAAACAAGAAACCTTATAAAGGATAAATGACTCACCCAGAGAGAACTTCAGCGACATTAAGCCTGAAGGATCAACTTTGGAATTAGCTCCTATGCATTTGTGAAGTAAGCAAAGTCACTTTTAGAACCACCGTGAGGCAAAGAAGGACAGGCTGAATTTTGCCTTAACCTATGCTTGAGCTATGACGTGGCTTATCTAAAATCTAAATGATAGACGAAGACAAAGACCATATAGTCTTCTCTGGCTTCTCTATTTCACTTAGCAGCTGCAAGATTTGGACAGTAATATCAGTGAATGATCCTTGAGATTGGCAGTGTATGAGCTGATAAAGCAGAGGGACTGTGGCATAATGTTGCAACACCTTTAGAACATGGCAGAGCATCTCAGTTCTTCCTTGGACTGTATAACACAATATATTAATTAGAAATACCTGTTTTTTTGATAGCTTTTCAAATATTTTTTTTTGACTCTTTAGAACATTTTTCAGGTTAAATTGTATGTTCTACAATACATTTATCCATCTGAAGTTATCTCAGTAGAATGAGATCAACAGCACACGATTAGTGCCAGTTTCAATGACTTGCTAATACCTGGTATGTGGGTACATTGTACCCTCATATCTCTAAGTGTCTTATGTGGTTACAGCAAGTATGAACTCACAACCAGTGTCCTATCTAATCCTCATTATTAAGAAGGAGTCTCATGATGTTTCTGAGCATCTCCTGGGAATAATTCAGATTATGTTCAATGCCTGCGGAAAACCTCAGGAGATGGTTACTTCTTAGTGATATCTGACACCAAAGCTGCTAAATTTTAGCTGCTAGCTGCCAAGAATCTTTCACTGAATTTATCTTTTCTTCCTTTACGTAAAGGACAGACTTCAATACAAGTTCCTCACTAAAAGCAGAGCTTAAGCACAGGTTTAATGTTTAGAAGATGTGTGAGCTCAAGGTCCGACAATGATGAAGGTACACATTCAAAAGGGAGAACTGAAGCCTGGTGTCCAGAACGGCAAATTAATAGCGAAATTTCTAGGAGGAGAAAGAGGGAGAAAGATGAATTGTCTTCTTAATTTGGAGCAGGCAACCACTATATATTTTGATATCATGTGATGGTCACAAGTCAAGCATGTGAAAAACCAAAAAAAAAAACCAAAAAAAAAAACCAAAAAAAAAAACCCAAAAAAAAAAAAACACACAACAAACCCAAACAAAAAAAGAATAAGACCTCTCCTTATTTTCACAGTTCATAGGCAAGCCTACAAGCATGATGTCTACTCAGCTGATGTGTTAGAGCTTGCCTGAGTCTGAATACAGCCTAAAATTGACACTCTGAAAGTCATAACCAGTCCCAAAGCATACTTTCTAAATCATACTGTCCTGTGGATTTACCATCATTTATTTCATCAACCAATAAACCAGTGACAGGAGAAGAATGAGACAGGGTATCCCTTACTAGGCAAAGGAGAAGTTTTAATAGCCGATGAAAGAGTATGAAGCAAAGATGGTGGCAGGTCTTAGTGCTGGAGAAATTTCATCTAGATGCTCTGCTTGTCTGGGAAGGGAGGTCCAAATGCTGTGGAGGGAAGGCTGTCCTCCTGCTGCACCAAGGACTCTTCTTTCTTGTATCAAAAACAGTCTCCCCTGAAAGTCATCTGTTTCAGTGTCAAATGCAAGTGAGTAAATAACCAGGAGAACTCACAAGAAAGTGTACATATGAGAATGTGGCAGCGGTTCATTGAATTGCAAGGTCTGAGACTTAAATGTCCTGACACTTAAAATTCTCCTGATTGTGCATGATGTAATGCTGAATGCGAATGAATTGTTCCACTAGTGATATGTTGGTGAATGTCACAGAAACAAACACATGGCTGATTTTCAGGGACAGTGAATGCTAAGCATCTCTCTTCAGGTCATGGATTTTTCTGTCTTTTTTACCTGTTTCTTAAATGTCTTGACACTCTCCGCATAGACTACAGAGTACGAACTTCAGAAGATCATTTTAGTTTAAAGAATGCAAGAAACTATAAATAACTTTCTTTCCTAATAGAAATGAAATATAGACAAAGGTTTATTTTTTACTCTCTTAATTTTATTTTCAAAGTTCAGGATGCAAAGCAGCTGGTGGCCACCTTTTACAATTCTGCTAGAAACAATCCAACTCTGCAGATCTGGAGTTCAAGTTCTATCAGAACACTATTAAGTGAAATGTCTGTGTGTGACCTCCTCACTTGTTATAACAGGGAGATCACTACACTGAAGATAAGGGTGATGGGACCCTTGTAAACTAGCATTGTCATGGGAAATGTCAAGTTCTGTACCCAGGGAGGAATAAATTTGTGTACCAGTACAAGCTGGGAGATGATAGGCTGGAAAGTAGCTTTTCAGAGTAGATCCTGAGGACCTTGGTGGACACAAAGTTGACCATGAACCCTCAAAGCACCCCCTAATCAAACAAGGCTAGTGGCATCCTATGCTGCCTTAGGCAGAGTGCTGCCAGTAAGTCAAGGAAGATGATCCTTCCCTCTACACTGCACTGATGAGACACGTTTGGACTGCTGTGTCCAGTTCTGGGCTCCCCAGTATGAGAGGTGTGGACATATTGAAGCAAGTTCAACTGTGACAATAATTGAGGGCTTGGAGTATCTGACACACAGGTAGAAGCTACAAGAGCTGGGACTATCCAACCTGAAGAAAGGGAAGGTACAGACAGATCTTATCAATGTTTATCACTACACAATGGGAGTAGTAAAGGAGTCACTCTTCTCAGTGTTGCCTACTGACAGAACAAGAGACAATGGGCACACACTGAAATGCAAAAAATTCCATGTAAGTGAGAGGAAAAACTTTACCATGAGGGTGATTAAACATCCTGGAACAGGATACTCAGATTGGTTGTAGTCTCCATCTTTTGGGATACTCAAAACCCCACTGGGCACAGTCCTGAGCAATCTACTGCAGCTGACCCTGCTTTGAGCAGCAGGATTAAACTAGACAATGTACAGGGGTGCCTTCCAGCCTCAGCAATGTTGTCATTTGATGTTCTGCCTTTAGGAATAGGCGATTAAAAAAAAATGTCTCTTCTAGATTTTATGAGTTCTTAATCTCACTCCTTGTTTATTCCACTTCTTAAATCTTTCCTGATATCCTCAGAAATGACATGTCTGTCATGTTCCTTGATAATTAGTCACTAGCACAATGTAGCAGCTGGTGGCTGTTGCATTTTTTTGTTAGGTAAATGAGCTGGATCTAATGCTGAAACAGAAAAATGCATCTCAGTAAATAAAGCCGTACAAGCACCTTGCAGGCACTATTAACTGCTTGACGCTGCTGAACTTCCTGAACAGACCCAGGTAGAACGAAGCTGGGATAATGGATTGGAGCAGCACAACAGCCACTGAGGAAGACCAGGGGCAATCAGAAAAATGAAAGGAGACGGAAATTTATTTACCTCCCTGTGCTTTTGTGTAAAATATAGAGGCCACTGCAAAGCTGATTGACACAGCAGCCTCCTCTCAGTACGCTTGTGAGCATAAAAATGCAATTTTTGTACCATATTGTCATCTTTAACCTACTCCATGCTTTGGATTTGCTGAGGTTTCCTCACACTCCTTAGGCTTCTACTTGAAAAGCACAGCTCCTCTATAAGCAGATCTCATTTCAGAGTTCAGTCCTTGCTTTGGAGGAGGAAGCTCTACAAAAATAATTTTCTCAACCAAGTCCAGAGATGGGTCTAGCTGGGATATTACTGCAGGTTGACATAAATGGTCATGAAATGTTGGTAGTTGTATGTCCAGGAGATTATGTTGCAAGGCTGTTTAGCGCGGAATGAATAACTGGAAAGCACAGAGTAGTTGAAACTTCCTAAAAGATTAGTTCTTTGTTATCACCGACCTTCCAGTCAGAAAATTTATGGTTAGAATACACCTCGTTATGGATGTGTTGTTATCATTGCTTTACAAAGCAGCAGCACCTCTTTCTAAAGCCTCCCTTGTCTCTTGCTGACCTCTGAAGCTATAAAGATGAGTGTTATGTCATTTGGTGCAGGAGATGTCTTATCTTTATAGCCAGTCCATTTGCAGAGCAAAGTCAGCTTCCTATATTGCTTGTATTCCACTATGGAAGAGTTTATATAAACCAGAAAGGAGTCTGATCACTGCAGTCTGGTATAGTCACACTATCATTCATTCCTGTATTTAATATAATGTTTTGAGACACAACATAGTTGCACAGTGCTAAATCCACAGCCTGTATTCAGTTTTCACAGTCTACATGTTTCCCGTGGTTAGAAAATGGTCTTTGATTTTTGTTTAAATGTGACTTAAACTTATAATTAGCAATACAAACTGAGAAATATGTGTTCTTGTGATGACCTTGTTTACATGCAAATGTATATGACATATATACAACTTCGTGTTTATTAACTAAATTACTCATAAATGAAACAGAATCTCCCCTGTCAATCTGGATATACCCCTCTTTTGACTGGCCCATTAAGCACCAGTCCCTGAAGGTTTACTTTTTTAGAGTGCCTGTTTTATTGGATACAATTTCCTCATGAGTGACTGTTATGCTGAAGGAAACATCATGTATATAAACTAGATGTTTATATACTACAGTGAGCCTTGAGCAAGGTACTACAGTTTACATAATTACATATGTGGGAAAATAGATCAATTAAAACTGAAAGTGTAGTTAGATTTGTATTGTGCTGCCAGGCATGGCTTAAAGGTTCTCGACCTGATTAGTTGAATAGTTTGGGACTAATCTTCAGACTCTCTAGTAACAGAGTCAGTAATGTTAGTAACTTCATAAAGAAAACACTGACTTTTCTACAGGAAGACCAAGACTTACCCTGGTCTTCAACCTCTTGTTACTGAAATACTATGCAATGAGATCCATTATTTTTATATAACCATAATTTTTCTGCAAGCACTGTTCACTGACTGTTAACCACATTGAACCAAACTAAATGTAACTTTTTGCCAAACATTTTTCATTACTCTATATGGTAAACTACTGTTTACATTCAAGAAGTTAAAGAGCAGTTAACAGCATCAGGCACTTGGCTCTGAGTTTTACTTTAAGAAGCCTGAAGTCTCTAAGGATAACCTGTCTTATGAAAATCAGCCAACTTTTATTTACTCTTTACCAAGGTCCTAATTTTAGTGCTAAACTCTGGAAACTGCTTGTTTAAATGAGCATTTGTCAACAGTTTGTCAGTTCAAAAAAAGGGACTAGGAAAGAGACAAATGTTGACCAGTATGAGGAAGTTCAAGCCTCTTGAACCGAAAAAAAGTATGTTTTTTTTTTTTTTTTCAAAATCAGGAGCGATTACAAGAGATAAGAGACATGTATAATACCTTGAACCTCTGGCTCTGGTTCATCCTTCCACAGGAACATGGATATCCAGCTTTAATATGTATAATTAGATGTGTGCTGCAAATTAAAGAAATAGAAAATATTTCTGGAGGATGGATCATAATCTAAGAGGGAAATGTTTTATTTGCATGAACGTTTTTTGCACAGTGTCATGTCAGGTTTCCTGTTGCTAACGTACTTTTTCAGCACTCTTGTCCTGCAGTAGAGGAGAAAAATGGTAGACTAAAATTAACATAATTTGTCATAATTTTCCTATCAAGTATCTTGATGGTTTCAATTTCATTTTATAATATTACCAAGATTTTTAAATAAGCTTAATGGAGCTATACTAATTAGTGCCTTTGGGGAAGTTAGGAGAAAATCTTTTTGTGAGAAAAAAATATGTATGAAATATTTTCAAAAAGAAATAACTACAATTTTTCTCTTCCACTTTCTAGGCCTCTTTCCTTTGATCTGATGGCTGCTTAATACTTTATATGGTGAAAAAAAATTATCTCCTTTTTTCTTTCTTTCCTTTTGTTTAATTCTTGAAAATAAGTGTGTTTTGTGGAAAGCAGAGGTGAAGAACATCGTTCAGAAAAAATCTACTTTAGAAACTCAATGAGTTACAATTGATTTTCCTTTTCTCTGAACTGCGCTTGCATGCTTTACATGATTTATGGTTCATTAGTTCAGGTTAGAGAAAACTTTTACTCTGTTATTGTGAGCTTCAGAATTCAATAAAAGAGAGGAAAATGCTTCACTTGCAGAGATCCTGGAAGAAACATTGTGCTGCTTCAGAGTATAAATTAGGGTATAGAAGCAAGCTGCTTTCTTTTTTTAATCCTTACTAATTTGAGAGCATGAGTCTTATAGAAGCATAATGGACCTGAAGTCTGAAATATCTCTAAATGGTGCATTTCAAATGCACCACTGACTGTTTGTATTAGGCAAAATTGTCCCAGTCCTTGTTTGACCAGACAGGGGAATAATAGGAACTAAGCCCTAGCGTTATAACTCTGCTTGGCTTCTACATCCTTTTAGTGATGGCAAAAAGAGAATCTGAATTGCTTTCAATTAATCCCCGAGTGATCACTTTTAGACAAAAAGTTGACTCCAACAGCTCAATCCAACTCCAGTATAAAAGGAATTTTTATATACCTTTTCTTGGACTCCATTTAGCAAAGTATGTATGACCATTGCTTTGTGGTAACATGTTGGGTTTTTTTTTTTTCTGATGGGGCAGCAAAATGAACACAGAAATAATGAGGAGAACAGCACCGTATCTTTTCTGCCAGAAAAGCAGAGGAGATGCACCAGTTGTTAAGATTTGTGAGCAAAACAACTGTCATGTGTCACTAGTTGTTTTGGTAAATGCAGTGAGGAAACCCATTACATGCTCATTATTAATCACAAACAGAAGCTTTACTTTTCCATTTTCAGCAAGCTCAATAGGTAGGATAATTTTCAGTGCATCATACATTTAATTAAGGTATTGGCTTTTGTTGCACGTTATTATGACGAAAACACCTTATCTTGTAAACAAGCACTGCTCCTAGGACAGATCTCCAGCAGATATAAGTTGACTCAGGTTTCATTGAAGTTGCTGGAGCTGTCGCTTGGCTATCTCTCTTTCCTTTAGTATTTGTGCTACTAATTTTTTTCTGCTATAGAATGCAATATTTAAGGCGAGTGTTCAGGCTCCCAGGACAGCAGCTGCCAGCTCTATTAAGTAATTGAAGTGCAGGAGTCATGCTTAGAGTTCAGCCTTTGTTGACAGGAATTCATTAGGGAGAGCAGAACTTTACTTCAAAGTACAGCACAGTCCTTCTCCAGAGGGGCCAATGAATGCAAGAGGAATGTATAAATAGGCAAGCCCTCCCTGCAACAATTATTGCTTATTAATATTTGAAAAGTAATAGCAGTACTTTATAAGTCTAGGTCTAGTTTCCACAAATAGATTTGCAACTGCTTTGGTTTTATCAGCTACCTTTTCTTTACAGTTTTCTGGATGATGTGGAAAAGAAGGTGGAGGGACTTCCTTTCATGTCAATCATAATTATCTCCTCTCACTGTTCGGTAATTTTTTCCTTATTTCTTCTCTTTGCATTGTTTTTAAAATGCTGGTTATTTTTTAAATGTAATTGATAATTTATAGAAAAATGTTGTAGCACTGGTTAGGAAAACACTGAAACTTCTGTTTATTCCTCCATGGTTCATCTCTTTTCTTTCTCTTCTCAAAAATTCTATTCATGAAGTTTAGTACAGATTTGTTGACAATTTTATTGCCCTGAAACTGTGGGATGTTTTCTTTTAATACCTGACTGGCATTGAAAAACAGCTTTTGCTGAGCTCTCTTTATTAATCAGATATTTAATCATAAGTGTGTGTGTATTAGTGAGTATGTTCATTAAACCTCCTCTATGTCACTTTATCTCCAAATACTTTTCCATTATTCCTTAATTACTTGCTGTATTGTGATAGACTCTATAGTCATACATACTCTTCACACAGTTTGTAGACTTGGAAGAAATAGACAGGGAAAAGAGAAACATTCAAGGACTAAAACAGAAGCCTGAATCTGGGATCACTTGGGTCTGTAGTGCAGGATGTGCTCTACAGATTTTACTGCCATATGTGCATCCTGTCTGTTTTTTCAAAATAGGATACAAATATGTGCTGCCTGCTATGTATTTATTTTAAAAAGGAAATCTTAGTTACACAGCTAACTAAAATTAAAATAACAGGCTCTGATTTTATTATTTTTTTCTTTTGATATGAAATGCTGAGATTGATTTCATTTTTGATCTGACATGCACAATACAATATACAGACAGGCTCTTGAGCAGTGGTTTCACCATCCTTCCATCAGATGCAGAGTTCCTGGACCATGCAAATTAAAGGTTATTTTAAAAAAAAAGTGTGTAACTCATTAACAGGGCAATGTCCAGTGCCACGGACATTATGGAAGGCATAAAGATGAAAAGACACCTGAGGGAAGATATATGACTGAGTTGAAAGGTGAGAGCTCACAGGAAAAGACAAGGTACAAAGGGAAATTGGAGAATATATAATGTAACCTCTGCTCTTGTGAGACACCACCTGGAATACTGCATCCAACTCTGGAGCCCTCAACACCTTCTGGATCTTTTGGAACAAGTCAAGAGAAGGGCCACAAAAATGATCGGAGGCTTGGAGCACCTCTCCTGCGAGGACAGACTGAGAGAGCTGGGGTTCTTCAGACTGGATATATATATAGATAAAAAAACATACTGAGCTCTGGGGCTGATGTCTTATGTAGTATAGCAAAAATGCTTCACCATTTCAGTAATTTGACTATCTCTATTGTTGTAATAATGAGTAAAACACAAGACAGAGATATGAAATCTTCTCCAACAGCAGATCAGAAATTTGTGCAAATATTTGCCTGATCTCCATGTTCTTTACAATTCCTGAGTGACCTGCTGAAGAATGACATGGGAACGCCACAAAGAATGGCTCTTGACTCACCCCGCTCTGTCTGACAAGCAATCTCTCTCATGTTTCTAGCATGATGGCTGAGAAGCACATGGGTGATGAAATCATTTAGTGCCCCTCTGCTCCAACTTTTTTTCCCCCAGGAAGTTCTTCAAAGTTATGAAGAGGTTAATCTTGCATGATGCTGTAATGATTCTCGTGTTAGGGATCAGCAAGGCAGAGCTGTCACAGTGAGTGATTACACAAACTTTGCAAACCGATTAATGCTCCTGAAACACTGAAAATATTAAACTGTAGCCTTCAGTTAATTATAGTATTATAGTGCCAGTGGCAGAAAACCAGAAACTAGACTAATGTTGTGGTTCAAACAATCTCTACAGTGAAAAACTCCAATGTACTCAGAGTGGTCTGTACCTGAGGTCACCATTCCTACCCACCCTTTATCCGCCTGCTATTCAGCATACAGTTTCCCCTTCTGATGCTTGCAGCCTTTACATTGTAATACTAAAATGAAAACAAGCATTTCTGCCAGGCAGATTTTCTCCTGTTGCTCACCTGCCTATGAAAATCATGCACTGACACTTGTATTTTTCAAAGCAAAAGTGAGTGATCTACTTGTTATTGTTTGCATAATACATTTTTCCCTGGGGACCTTACATTCAACTCATCCATTATTTATTTTTGAAATCAATGGGCCCTCCAGGTACGGAATGACTGCCAGAGCATCTCTACATCTACATAATTGCAGCTGATCATACACTAGGTCTCCTGAAGAGCTTCTTTACTCAAATGAGGGTAAAAATACTAACTCTAGATCTGCTTCCTGGGGTTGAGGGATATGCTCTCACACAGTTTTTAAGATGTGCCTTCACCTTGCTCTGTCTCTGAAGCTCCAGTTTTCTAATGGTTACACAGGTAAATGAGTTAAAGTTGGTGGGAACATTCACCTAAGTAAGAATTATCTTGTATATGGGTGATCTTTAAAAGACATGTAGATGTGGTGCTTAGGGACATGGTTTAGTGTTGGACTTGTTAGTGCCAGGTGAAAGGCTGGGCTCAATCTTAAAGGTCTTTTCCAACCTAAACGGTTTTATGATTCTAGGAATCAATGCAGTTTAAATATTGACTCTTGTTTATTAACGGCTTTTTTCCCATTCACTACAAAGACTAAATAATAAGTCTTCATTGAACGACCTCAGTTCAAGCAAGCATTGGTTATGACAGTTTTTTTTAACCAAAATATGATAATTCAATTTATCTAATTAGGAAAAAAAAGTAAAAATGTAACTAACCTGCTACAGTTTGACTATGCCTGATTTTCTAACACAACATTGTATTTTTGGTATATTATTTTCTATATGTTTCAGCTAGCCCCTTACTTTTTTTGACAATTACTTAGCATGTACTTTTTATATAAAGGAGTGCATATACTGTAGATTGTTATCTATCAGGATGCACAGTCTACAATAAAAGGGTAGAGCAATAACAATACAAACATATGGTAACCAG
The DNA here is from genome assembly GCF_000691845.1 of Merops nubicus. Classification (NCBI taxonomy): domain Eukaryota; kingdom Metazoa; phylum Chordata; class Aves; order Coraciiformes; family Meropidae; genus Merops; species Merops nubicus. The sequence goes on along the minus strand of NW_008581116.1, from coordinate 63,345 downwards.
ATGTCAACCAAGCATGAAGTCAGGAAAAGGTCATATGCAACAGCTCAGCAAGAAACAGGAGAAAACAAAACCACTGACATTTTCTGAACACATTTTTCTGAACGCAAAAATTGCATATGAAATACTGTGTCATCTCATTAATTTAATTTTTTTCCTGCCTTCCCAGGAAAAAGCCTCCTGAACTTAGTCTGAAGAGGAACTAAAGAGCATAGCCCACCACACATAGTGCTAAGGATCCCAAAGGTTAGAAAAATTCTATTGGCCAAATTGCCCAGACACAGCTTTCCCTTTTATAGGAATTTTGTGGGTTTTCTTTCCAATCTACAACAGGACTACTCTGAGAATATTTCAGACCGTCCTTCATTTGACTTTAAGAGGTACACTGCAGCTGGAGAGACACTCATGTGCTTGGACAGTAAGGGTCTGCATCTATATTACATCTCATCAACTGAATGTTTCAGTGGAAACTTTTACTATTACCAGTGTTTAATGTCCTTGAAATCTCTGTGCTTCCGCTCGGGGTGACACTGCAAACTTTTTTTCTAGCTGGTGCCTTGATCACTTGCTTTGGTGAGCTTGGATGTTTTGTATTTGACAGTCAAGCCTTCAAACATTATGTTTAGATTTCCTGGACAGACACATTTCTCAACACTAATGAAGAAGTAAATGAAATGTATTCTCCTAAATAGTATAAGATACTTTGTTGAGCAGTAGCATCTCTTTATAAAGCCAGATAACCATAGTATTTTCCCTTTACTTGGTGTAATTAATAGTACCCAATGAACAATTAGACTATGTTTACCCTTTTAATGGACTGGTTTCAGGTAAGTGTATTCATCTCCTTGTAACCAGAGTGTAGACAAAAGCTGCTGCAAGTTTTAGTCCTTGTTCATCAGTAAGTTGAAGTGGTATTCTTTAAGTGGTCTGGAGAAGCAGAAGCTCTTTGTCTATGTCAGTATGGTGTTGTGTACATCACAACTCAGGTTAGTGCTAGTTCAGGTAGTTTTGAAATCTCCCTGTTGCATAACATAAATTTAACTAACATTAGCTTTTTGTCTAGTTTTGACCTCTGCAGAGGGACTACTAACTCTTTTCCACACTTTTGTGAGTGCTACTGAGTTGCAATAATTAGTAAAACCTAAATTTTATCAATTATAATAATGATGATAATGATAATAATTTCCCTTCTCCCCTCTTATCTTGTGCACATGCCCTGCAGTCTCCAAGGTCTTCCTTAACATTTTCATAAGGTCAAAACAGGAGACAGTATATCTCTTTCCCCTACACCGAGATTCTGCTTTTCACAAAACGCAATATTACTCAAAGTCTGGCAAGTCCTGCTTTTTAGTCTGTCCCTGTCTTTCTTATAGGCCCTCTTCAAGTACTGAAAGGCACAATCAGGTCTCCCCAAAGCCTTCTCTTCTCCAGGTTGAACAAGCCCAACTCATCCTTTCTTCATAGGAGAGGTGTTCCAGCTCTCTGATCATTTTTGTGGTCCTCTGAAACTGTTCCCATAAGTTAATGTCCTTGTGCTGAGAACTCATTTTTCTTTTTGCACAAAACAATAGTGCTTTAATAAAGAAATGGAATAAAATGTTAAGCCCTCCATTTACAACTTAAGTTTAGAAAGTGTCAAACCATCAGATTATTAAGAATTCATGATTTTTGTAATGGCTTTGCGGAGAAAGAACATAGAGCCAGAAGGGAGTTCTGGATGAGATACTTTAGCCCTTTTACACTGTTTAACTTCAAGTTCTGCCTTTAAATTAGCCAGATACATTTCTTTTAGTGCTCTAGATGAAAAGCTCTTGCAGATCTTATTACTCAAATGCTGAAATCTTAGAGAATGGTAAATTAGTAGGTAGTGAACTTTTAAAATTATTTTTCAAATGAGAACATAATAAATATAGCGTCCAAGAAAAGAGCAAAGCTGACCAATGCTAGAATATCTCCAGCAGCGGAGGTCTGGTATGGAAGGGCATAAGAAAAGGAGAAGTGCAGTAGTTGCTCCACTTCACAGATCCCGGAATTGACAGACACTGAGTGATGGAATTCACCTTTTTAAACTATAATCACCAACGGTGTTATGAAGCCTCCTGGTCCATCCCCCAAACTTCCCCCTTCCCTCCCCTCGCTAAAAAAAAAAAAAAAAAAAAACAAAAATCAAAATACACCAAACCCAAACCAAACTTTTGCTATTTCAAAATATATTTGTTGTTTATAAACCACCTACTCTTCTTTTAAAGCCCATTAAGAACTACCAGCTACTTGTTATGGAAGCAGAGAAGAAAAGTGAACAGTTCATATTAGAATATGTCTTGCCATCTGGTTGTACTTAGTTCAGTAGGATGGAAGGTTTGTACTCAAATGTGTGTTGCTCAGCCTCAGAGTTCCTGCTCAGTCACTTAAAAGCATGTCTTTGTAGACATTATCGGTATGTATGATCTGTGGTATTCCAAATACACTGGTATTTCTCCTTCTGCTGGTGATCAATATGCATAATTACACGTGTCAGTCACTTCTAATTTATGCTTTAAAAATAATTTGTTATAATTCAGTTAATGAGGGCCTATATTGAGTCAGCACTTCAAACCTCTGTTTAATCTAAAACCTCCATTGTTAGTCCAAGCCATTTATATATATTTCACTGCCAATGAAAAATCTGTCTGGAGCCAGATACCCCACTGAAGTCAAGTCCTGCTGATCTAATGTCAGCTGAAAATCTAACTTGTGATTCTTACTTTTAATTTCTAAGCCTTTTGTACTGAAATTAAGTTCTGTGGATACATTTTTAAGTGCATTTTTAACTTATGTGATCTGAAATTGTGTCATCTGTTTCAAATGCAGTTGTTTTGCATGTGGTCACTGAATGAAGTGAGACTAGTCATACCTGTTAATCCACGTGTGCTGCACAGGACAGAGATACAGCACAGGGCACAGAGGGTATATAGTTGTGTGTACTCACTGTAAATGATACAACATGCTTTAGAGGCCACCCCATGGCATACTTTGCATATTGCCTTACTTATGCTTGATATTCCTCTTAGGTCCCAGTTAGAGGTGTTCTAGCGAGGTGTAACACCAGGGTTACACATATGAGAGAGAGAGCCTAAAAATTATCTTCAGAGTGTAGAATATTGACATCATTTAAATCAATGAAAGGTACTGGTTTTCTATAGCTGCTATAAAAGCAAGGTTTTCATATAAAATGAGACTACTCTGTAAATTAAGATGCTTAACCGAACTTATTAATTTTTGAAATAGTTATGCCTTGATCAGAAACTGCTGGCAGTACTGTCTGTGCAAAGAAACATTTGTTCTGTTACAGAAAATAAGTGTTTCAAATCAACAAGAAATAGTTATGCTTATAAGTATGCTGATTTTTTAATTTTTATCTTATTTTATATAGTACCTGACTATTGGAGTGATGGAAAACTGTGACTTTTTTTTTTTCCTCTCATTTTTTACACATGTAGATATACATTTTCCCAGTTTTAATTGTATAAATCTAGTTTAACTTCAGAGGAGCTTCTCCAAGCTTTCTCCATAGTAACACACAGGTTGAGCAACATTTACCCATGTGAAACTGCAAGTCTTCCACAATTAACTCTTCTTGTTAAATGTTGTGGCCAATCAGCAAAGTGAAAGCAAATGGAATATAATTTTGAAGGCTGTATTATCAAATTATCAATAGATTAAAGTCATTATCAATTCAGTCTCAAGTAATGTGCAAAAAGACATGCAGTTACCTTGGAGAAATGAACAAGCATATTAAAACTGGCAAAGAAACCCATCAATAAAGCAGATGATAATCAATTTTGAAGGAATATAACAAATGGCTACATCATGAAATGGAAGCTGTCATGAGATGTAAACTTTTTGGTGGTGACCACAGAAGGATATGGAAAAGAAGGTTTAAAGGAGAGCTATAACATAAAAATCTTAGAAAGAAGCAAATAAACAAGAAATATCTTTCATACATTTTGTGTAGGTCAGTAATTTTAAAGAACACGGAATGAAAAGTACTAATTCTTCAGTTTTTTTCAAGATAACTGTATTGTCAGTTTTAAATCAAATTTTTCTGTTTTCAACATTTTTCCCATATTGTAGTTTTCATCTGTTGTAAACAATTTCGGTGCTCCAAAACCAGAGCACCATACAGAGAAATGTCGCTTAATATTGAGCTTTATAAGGAAAACATTTCAAGACACTTCAGAGAAATTCAGAGAAACAAGAAAGTAGAGGTCAAGCAAACCTGAAGCTGGCATAGTGTATTTCTGGTTTTCTAATGGTGACGTGAAACACTTGAGGGTGAAAAAAATAAACTTACGAACGAGTCAGTGATGTAGAAACTGTATTTTTAATTCAAAACCAAAAGTTTTGATGCAGCACTTCTCAAGGTAAGATAATGAAAGAATGCTTTGAAGACCTTACCCATCAGAAAGGGAATGCCAGACTCAGAACAAAGTGGGTACGAAGAACTGGAACAAACCTCCAGATAGTGAAGTTGAAGACTGGCTAAATTTCTTGAAATTGTTTAATTTTGTGGTCATGTTCTTCGTCTTAAGGCCTGATAATATGTCATCATGAATAATTGTCTTTTGGCCTACCATATTATGGTGCTTATTTCCTTTTCTTTTCATGTATTGAAACTTTAATTGCTTTAATTAAATTCAGCTTGGAAACCCATTAGTAAAAAAATACTAGGTACATTGCAGTTACTTGGGTTTTTTTATCTAGTCTCTGATTTATGAATGCATTAATATCATGTAAGGCCTCTGTTGTTTTAAAGTATTATTACTGTCATCTCACCATGGCTATGTTATAATTTTAATTGTGTATCAGGGGCAAGAAGTAAAAGATAAAAAGAAAAAAAAAGAAAAAGCAGCCTAACAGAGCGAGTATTCCTCATGCCTGTGAGAAATATCCACCTCCTGGGACTTAAGACAAGGTAAAAATGACTTTAAAATATGTATCAAAACTCAGCTCTTTTGAAGCCAATATCTCAACTTTGCTCCAGTGAAGCCATTGGAGTTACTGACTTAAGATTGTTTCAGAATTAATCATTAATACATAATGGCTTAGTTTTTGCTGAAAAGGAACAGTGTGTCTTGTCTACTACATCTATTTATTTCACAAAAGAGATAGATGAGACTGTAGGGCCTATATGAACATTTTTTAAAAAAAAAGTTTTATCAATAAATACAAATTATATTTTTCAGTCAAAGTCTTTCCACCTGTAATTAATATAGATTGATGTATATTTTTGGGAAAAAAACTTCTTATCCTTCCTGACTATTTTGTATAAAAAAATGAATGACTAGTTAATCCAAATTTTTAAAAATTTATTGCCATCAAATAATGAATAGTCTCCATACACTCAAAATGAAACTTTTAATTCAATATGTTTTTTTTTCTATTTATTTCTTTGGTTTAATATTTTCACAAATAAAAAAAGAACTAAAAAAATAATTAAAAAAGTAAAAAGAAGTAAAAAAAAGTAGTTAAAAAAAGAATTTTTTTTTCCTCAATATTAGGAAATTAGTTAATTAGTTAGGAAGTTAAAGGAAAACTACAATTCAAGCAGACTGCTCTCCACTTGTGTACATAACACTCATCAGAGCAAACTGAATTACACTTGCATTTTCTACATTTTAAAATTTCCTTTAACATATTTTGGTTTCATGTAGTCAGGTGCTACAGGGCATAAGAAACTGAGGAAAATAGAAAAGAATTTGGTAGAGATGGAAAAATTAGGGTGTTCTGTGTTTTTTTCCCAAATTTGTTTATATACTTCAAAAAAAAACAAATTAAAGTAACCTACCTCATTCTGAAGAAACGTTAATGAAGCTCTTAACAGGAATATACTGGTTTGTAACAAAGGATATTGACATGATCACAGCCTTACTGATTGTTTCACTGTACACATGGATAGGGAAAGCTGTATCATAGAGATTTTAAGAAGAAATAATCTATTACACAATACAGGTGAAGATAAAGATGAAAGAACTCATGTAGCCGTGTGATTTCTATCAGAAACTCAGTCTGGCAGCAAGAGAAGAAAGAAAAATGCTGGGAGTGAGACCAGATTGGAAGTGGGCTAGGCAGAAGTTGTGGTCGCTGGAAGGAACAAAGGATTCAATAAACAGAATCAAGGAGGCTTACAGCAAAATGAAAAGAGGCAATAGCTATGAATTACACAGAAGATATTCCAAATGAACAGAAGATAAAAATTGCAGTGTGAGAGATTGAATGCTGACACGGATTATCCAAAGGGTGTATAGGAAATGGATGTGGTGTGTCTTAGCCAAGTGAGTAACATTTCCCACATCTTGGCTGGTCTGCCTTTTAGAGTGTTTTTTAAAGCACTGTCCCCTTGTGTGGGTAATTACCAATGTTAATGAATATTGATCTTATCTGAATTACTCAGGAAGAGCAATGCTGCTCTAGATTAGCCTTCTGCATTTCTTAGTGCTCTAGGAAAAAACCTGTCATGGGCAGTAACAAACATTGCAGAGGAAACAAAAGGGATCAGGTGCCTAAAAAGCAGTGAATACTTGCTTGATTGGAAATCGACAGTTTAAGTACAAAACAAGCAGATAAACTCAAATACATGGAATACTTGATAAAAGATAAGCAAACCCTACAAGTTTCTTAACAGAGGAGGTTATCTTTTTCCAGGAGAACAGGTTGAATATTATTTTAAAGCAATGATCATTTTATTACAGACTTTCCACCAAAGATCACCAAAGACCCAATAAAGCAGCAGTCAACCATAATGTGCAATTACAGCAATGGGAATTATTGAATTGCATCTGTATCTCAGAACCTGCATTTATTGATGTTTTCCTTGCCTTCCAGTAGTACTGAAATGACAAAGTGATATGCAGTATGGCACTGATCTACTATCTGCCAAGTCCTACTCTGAGAAAGTCCAAGTGTCTCACGGTGTCACTGCAGATAAAGAGTGCTTTCCATAAAAGTAGGAACAACGTGACCTTTTCATTTAGTTATGGTTTTCAAAATCTCCTCCTGTGGTTTTCAAATGTCTCAGTTTGTGGATAATCAGTCTAGGACTCCTGAATTTCTGTGAGACTCTTACCAGCACTTTCTGAAAATCAAACTTGTCTCTGAGGACTATACAGTGCAAGTCTATTAGCTCTTGTTTTATATACATAACTCCATGTATGTAGACTCATAAAATCATGCCACGGATGATTTACTTTATTTGATCTGAGTAACTGGACTGTTTATTGCTGTATTTTTTAACAGATAATCCTCACCAAAATGGTGAAGGGGTATTCATTTACAAACCTTGTAAGTATTTTCACAATATTACCCCTCCTAATCTAAGTAATTTTAAAAAAGTAGATGTGGCCTATAACATGTTACTTAATAAACAAGAAGTTGAAAATAATACAAGTGCTTGGATTCAGAATTCAGTGCTTAAAATGTTGTCACCATTGTATCTTATATCTAGACTCCCAGCTGACAGAAAATGAGGTCAGCTCACACTGACTGTAAATGAGCTACATGTAGTGTCACCAAGTGAATCGGAGAATCATAGAATCATTTAGGTTGGAAAAGTCCTTGAGATCATCTAGTCCAACCAAACACTGCCAGGTCACGGGTAAATCATGTCCCTAAGTGTCACATCTACATGTCTTTTAAATACCTCCAGGGATGGTGACTCCACCATTTCCTCGGGCAGCCTGTCCCAGTGCTTGACAATCATTTCAGTGAAGAAATTTTTCGTAATATCTAATCTAATCCTCCCCTAGCGCAATTTGAGACTATTTCCTTTCATCCTATCACTTAATACTTTAGAAAATCAATGTCTGGCTTGAGTTGGTTATAGATAAACATTTGATACTTTTCATTTCTAGAACTATCATGTACTTAAATGCACTGTTGCATCTGAGAAAAGGCCATTTTTCTAACAGGTGTATTGATTCACTAATATGGAAGTACCACTTGATATTTCAGCATTCATGGGACAGAGGGAGATATTCTTGTGCAAGACACTGGCACTCTATCTCTAACCTCAAAACCAAGTAAACATTACAAAAGAAAAGATATCCACACTTTTCAGCACTGAAATGTTTTTTAAATTTTTTTTTTTTTCCTTTTTAATCACACAAGGTATTTAACATTAAGCTGAACATCTTAGGACATCTTCATTAATGTGTTATTTAAAGAGCAAATCTTTCTTAGTTTTAGGAATTAGGCATGAAAAAAACAAAAGCTGAAACGTACACAGGCCTAGTAACTACTACTTTCCAGGTAACGTTTTAAAGTTTAAGGTGCTCTTGTTCTCACGTATGACATTGTTCCAGCTTAATAACAAAAGTGTCTTGGTTTATGAAAGTCAGGATTACAAAATAACATAATCAAATCAAAAGTCAATATAAATATTTAAAAAAAAAAGGACAAAAAAATGTCATTTTGATTTTGAGCTTTCAAAAACAGTCCAGACTCTTGATTTCTGTCTGCTGGAAACAGTTACCATGTTAGAATGCTAATTTCAGGAACATGGCAAATTAGCTATGTGTTTTTCCTGATGGCTTTTATATTTTCAGAATTCTCTTACTCTGTTTGGAATGTCTTGGTAGAAAACCTGCTGAGATGATGGCTAGCCTGGGATGTCAGAAGGCCATACCTGAACTTGCAGAAGGAGGCATTGGATCTTTCTCTCCCTCAATAAAAGGGGAAAAGCTTACTTTCTGAGATACCTTTAGGTGGTGGGTTTAGCTGTAAATTCAATATGTAGGTACCAGATTGCCATATTGCATGTTCCTTCTGATGCAGTTGCTTACATTCTCTTTGGTTCTGAATGTAATTGAGATGAAACATCATTTCTCAGTTTTCATCATGGAAGGCAGCTCATTTCATGGAATTCTTCCTGAAGACAGATTTTCACAGTCAAGCCTTTTTTTTTTTTTTTTTTTTTTTTTTCCCTCAGACCAGAACTTCTTCGAACCTGTGTTTCCAGACTTATATAGATGCAGAAAAGACAAAGTCAAGTGTTTTGACCGTGTACTTACAAAGCTTTCAGAGAAAAGTAGTAGTAGACACTACCACTTTATTTGCTATGTTACTTCCAAAGAAGGTATATAGGAATTAATAGAGAATCCAATATTGCCAGGCATTAAAACTGGGTATTTCTAGAGAGAAGTGTTTTGAGTAGGGCCTTGCCACTGTTCAGGTAGACCCTGTCTGTCTTTGCATGAAATTCCGTAACTGGCAATGAACACCACCAGGCGGCACACAGGCTACAGGGGGATTTCCAGCGAACCTCACTGTGGCAAAACCCAGTCACAGCACACCAGGAGGGAAATGCCTTTCCATCTCTCCAGTTACCTTCTTTGGTGTCTTTTGTGTTTGGCAGGGATTGAGAGTGAAAATACTCTCTGAAAGCAGAACTTTTCCATCACTTAATGTAAACTTTTGGATTCTTCAGTTGCTAGTTATTCTGGAATCTTTCTTAGCCACAGATACGGGAGTGTTTTAGGACTCTGTCTTGAGGGGTTCGTGAATGAACAAAAACTACACAGGTAGGAAAAATCCTGGCTACCTTGTACCTGATCTTCAGCTTCGTTAGCTAAGAATCTTTGATCTAACCTGCAATTCCGCAGAAGAATCTGAAATATATCACCAATATATTCATACTGGGGTATACTATCCAATCATTACAGAAGAGAAAAAGTGAAAAGGTAGTAAATGAAATTAAAATATTTCGGACTATCCAGAGATTTGCAAACTTAAAATAAATGAAGAGTTATCCAAAAGAGCATTCATGTACCATGGAGCAGTTATGTATAAACTATTTTCTTTCTTAATTCTACCTTTCCATAAAACTGGAGATGTTCTATAGAAAAGAAAGTTTTAGATTTGCAGAAACCTGTCAAAATCCTCTGCAGACACATTTAATATGTGTAGTTTGGAGCTGCCAGGAAATGCTTACATTTTTCTAACGTATGGAAGCTCCCTAAATCTCTGTGACTTGCTTTTGTAACCTCTTTGGCTGTACTTTGAGGTTATTTCTTTCATCATGCAGCATCTCAGATCTGCCTTTTCTAGATTAAAATTCTGTTTTGCATAAATTGATCTTTTTAATACTGTTCCTAGGGAGAGGCTCAGCAAAAAGAGAAAGTGCAGTATATGTCTTGGTGCTTTACCAATAGCTAAAAACCTAAGGCTATAATCAATTCTCCACATGTGCCTAACAACTGATGATGCTATGGGGATTTACATGTTTACCATGTTGAGAATAAACCTTATAGAGCTTCTGAGTAAAAGTCAAGGTTTATTAATATGGTATAATTAAGTGAATACAAGAGGGAAATACTCGATTAGTGATATGAAACTATAAATCATAGTCTAGCTCACAGAAAGTGTATGGGTGAGAGTAGTTTCTATTGAAGGAAGAAGGAGTTCATAGTGTTCAATGGAACTTGATGGTGGGGATTAAAACAATATTCTCTGTTGAATTTCGTGATATTATGAACATATTTTTTCTTGAGGAAATACTACCTGAGATTTTTTCACTTCATAGAAAGTTATGCTATTAGAGGTATGTTTGTGGCTAGAGAGAAGTACTCCCAAATTGAAGGACTGGTCACAAAGGTTTGGTCTACTTTATTTCAGTATCAATCTGTTTTCATCTCAAGGACCATCTGCCATTTTAATTTCTGACCTTTGCAGACGGCATGTGTGGATACTTACATGGATGTGTGTGTGCAGGTATGTGCGGTGATTTGAAGTGCCTAAGTACACAGCTTAGTATTGAGTTTTGGGTGCCACAGTATATGAAAGACATCAAGATGTTGGAGCAAGTCCAGAGGAAAGTAACCAAGTTGGTCAGGGGTCTGGGGAACACATCTTATGAGAAGCAGCTGAAGGAACTGGGATTGTTTAGATGGAGAAGAGGAGGCTGAGGGGAAATCTTATTGCTCTGTACAACTACCTGACAGTTGGTTGTAGTGAGGTGGATGTTGGTCTCTTCTCTCAAGTGACTAGTGATAGGATCAGAGGAAATGGGCTTAAGTTGCACCAGGAAGATTTAGATTGCATATCAGGAAGAATTTCTTTACTGAAAGAAAGATGAAAGAAGGCATTGGAACAGGCTGCCCAGGGAGGTGATGGAGTCGCCATCCCTGGAGGTGTTCAAAAAAACGTGTTGACATGGCCTTCTGGGACATGGTTTAATGGTTATGGTAGCGTTGGGTAGAGTGTAGAACTTGATGATGTTGGAGGTCTTTTCCAACCTTAAAGATTCTATTATTCCTAGTACAATTCAGTTCAGTCCTCACCAGTCTTCAGCACTGCTGAAAGGCAAGATACTTTAGTTCTTGTGCACATCTTGCTAAGATACTTGTACAGTTTCCAGACCAGAACTGACCCATGCCCAGCTGGTTCAATGCAACAGAAACACACATCTGTTTGCATGTTTCTGTGCACATGTGCTCAGTGATTTCATGGGTAAATGCTCTTTTGTTTGCACTCCTCCCGCTTCACAAATACAATTTTTCAGGATGCTAAAAATCTGCACAGCATCCTCTAGAGCCTGTTTTCCCAATAGTTTTTATTGCATACAAGTGATCTACTAATACAGCTGTCCTCAGTTTTGAGTTAAAGAACTGTGAGCATCAGCGGTGACAGGTTTCTGCAGTTGATATGACTGGCCAGGGTAGCAGGACAGAATAAGGTACTAAACAGAAACACAGTCTAGGGCATAGTATGGGCTGAAAAGAATAAACATGAGAGGTATTAATAGTGCCTGGAACAGGGTAGAACAATAATAACAGGCTACACAAGGGAATTCAGTCCTGAGTGGGCTGAAACTTCAGTTAGTTCCTCTCTCCTCCCAAGTATATATATATGTGTGTGTGTGTGTGTGTGTGTGTGTGCAAATAAATATACACATGCATGTGTGTGTGTATATATATATATATATATGCTTCTGAAAGAAAACAGATGAACAGGAGAGAAAGCGATTCAGACTTGTGTGTAGAAAAAACGCATGAACTACACTTGGAGCACATTTTCCTGGCTCATCAGTCCAGGCTATATACAGAACGGGCAGCCACCAAGCACCCTTAATCATTGCACCACGTTGTCACACCTTCGTAAAGGTAACTAAAATTTTGAATGTCCTGATGGGCTTTTCTAGAATTCCAAAGAAGATCCAGTGTGAACTTGCTGCTATTTCCACCTAAGTTAACTTTAAATCTTTGGTTCCCCGTAAGTTACGAGTGCTGAAAGAGAAAGATCAGTAAAATAAGTAATATTTTATTTTGGAGCTGTTGCTAGGTTTCTTTTTGTGTTGCCTGTAATTGAACGTAGTTTCTACTGATCATCTGAGGCAATTACACTAAAACACAGAAAATTCTCTGGGTTTAAAAATTCAAATAACATTTTTTTTTTCTTCTTCCTAATGTCTATCCTCCTGTCTATTCTCATAGACTTAGGCACAGAATCAGCTTTTGTGCCAAATTGTCTTTTACAGGGAGACATTGGTAACAAAACTATTATTTAGTGTAAAAATTTTGGAGAATCGATACTACAATTAAATTAAAATAGCAGCAGCTTATGACTTTTTCTGCTGATAAACGTGGGTAAAACTCATCTGAAATGAATGGATTAACATAATTTACTTTATGAGAGATTTTTAGCCTTGATTTGCAGTCCTGGAAAGAAATCTTCCTTGTAGTTGACAGAAGCTTTCACAGTAAAGACCTCTCTTAATTTATGACTTGCCATGTAAGACACTGCGTGACAGGGTTTGCTTGTACTGTGGTCTTCTACTAGGACAGAGCAACTATATTCCTTATACTGTGCCACCACTTATCAAGTTATTTACCCCACTGGTCTACCTCACTATTCTCCAGGAAAGCCATTTTAGGAACTGCCAGCAACTTATTTAAATTATATGGTTTATGCCACTTTTGTTTTTGAACAAGGAGATAGACTTTTGTGAATTAGGAACATGGGGTTACACCACTTGATAAGGCAAAGTGACATAATGACTCATCTACATAACAAGATATACCTTCTGAATCAAAATTGAAAGTGGCATCATTATATATAGGCTACCTCAGATGAATTTGTACAGCCAGAAAGGCATAACAAAATAATCTGAATCTATAAATTGTCTCTTAACTTTTTTTTTCTTTCCCTAAATAACAGAAACTATTTCTTTCCATTGTACAAAATTCAAGCTTGGAAAGTTCTCTAGATGAGAGTTTAGCACACGATGAAAATGAGATAACATAATTCCACACCAAAATGAAACTGGAGTGATGCACTGAAGTGAGTAACGGTACTGTGAATTCAAACAGCGTAAGTCTGGCGTCTGGGTAGTCTGACAGTTCCTATTGACCTGTCATGGCAACAATCCACAGAGGGGTGATTATCCTGGGTGTCTGAGGAGCATCTAGGAGTGATCTGACAACCTTGAAAGGAGAAACTTTAAAAGGTAAAGCAGTGCAATACAACGAAATCTACCTATGTACTATGAAATCCAAACCAGGATGAGCTGGGTGTGTTGCTGAGCAGAGGAGTGCCACTCTAATTGCAGTGATGGAGCAGTGAGGTGGCTTCAGGTTTTACCACCTATTTATTATGGGCCTCTGGGTTTTGCTCTGATGCTGATTCATTGCAGTACTTTGCATACTCAGTTATTTTTTCCTGATCTGTTTTGCAGAAATGATACTGAAGTTGTAGAGCTCTCTTGGGCTCATTGAATAACTAATACTGGCACTTATGATAAGGGATGTGCTCCATTCATTTACAGCTGTGGGAATATAAACTGATTTTTATTCTGCTAATAATATTTTAAAATCCATTTAAATATGGTTTGGAGGCAAAGAGAAAGTTTAGTTTAACACAAGGTGTGTTCCTTACCTGATGTCTCAAAAACATTTTTTTTAATATAGTTAAAGTGCAATATGATCTCAAAAGGAAAAAGGAAGTGTCTTTGACATTAAATAGGAATTGTTTTATGCATCAGTCAAAATAATTCAATCAAGCTAAGAAGTTTATAAAAATCTTTGTTTGACTTCAATCTACATTTTCTGTTTGGCAGAAAAATTTCCTCTTCTAGTCATTTTCAAAACGAAATCAACCTCTGATTACAAACTGATATATTTAGCAATCTCTGATTTTGCAGGTCAATCCTGATAACGTTGGGGCATCAGGGTGTTGTTTCAATAACTGTATGCTATCCTTTCAGTCTAACATCAGTTACGTTAGCAAACTGATTTCATCTGTAACAATGACATTAGAACAATTTATTTATAAATTTTATTTGGGGCGCTGGTGTTTTTTTGTTGTTGTTGTTGTTGTTTTTTTATGCTCTGTAGTGCAGTAGTAGTAAGAAGCTGATTTTTTTAATATAGTGAGATAATCAGGCTCTCAAATAACAAAACCCCATTTCTATTCTTTTGCAGCAAATTTCAGGTAAAAAGTTTCAGTTGCCATATCTTTTTTGAAGTTGACCTGCTCTATGTTAACTTCATATGAATTTCTTTACAGTGAAATCACAGCTGGATTATCATTTTGGAAATCTCTTGTGATATCGTAGTTTTATGAAACTCATTTCTTGAAATCAAGAAAAACATTCTTACTGGTATAAAATGGTAACCTACAGGATGGTACTTATTCCCTTAAGGCTCTTAACACCTGCCACACTAATTAGTACCTTTTTTTTTCTTGGAGAAGACCTGTCTACAGAGAGAAGAGTGACCTTGTTCACTTCTTTCTGCTGCAGCACCTATCCTGTGATGTTTTTGCATGATGTCTTTCTCAAGGGAAAAAAAAAAAAAAATAGAGTGAGAAAATAAAACCAAACAGAGAACAAGTAAAGGAAGAGTAACTGCTTAGTGATGCTCCACTCCTCAGTAACTGGTATTTTCAAGAAGAAGCTCTTATTGAAAAATGGGGAAAATTCTAAATACGGCTCAGCTGGACAACGGGTGAGGTGTGTAAATCCATTTTAACTGTGTCCTGCAAAAGGAAAGGCAAATATGTGTTTTTCCTGGGTTTATATATAATTTGTTCTGTTACTAATGTCCTTGAAAGCTGGTGTATGTATGCTTGGCTGATAGCTGTGATTGCAGTGTCAGTGGCTTTGTTGTTTCCTGAAAAACAAAACCGAGAAAAGAAATTTACCTTAAATACAAGCACTATAACTATTCTAATTTCTCTGAAATTAATAAGGGCAATGTATTTTGGAAAAGATAGGAATTAAAATGCTTTGAACTTATTAACGTCTTTCATCTGAAATTTAGAAACATTAAACTAATTAAGCACCACAATTCCCCCATGAGTTAGAAACTTCACTATAATCACTATATTTACTTGATATCTCTACTATTAGAGTTATTCATTGTGATTTAAGAAGGCTTTATACTAGCTATTTAATAAGGTATAACATTACAAAGCAAGTTCGAAGATAAAGTAAAGGATAGAGAAATAGAGTTCATCCATGGGTGTGAACCCAGGTAATTTGAGCTGAAAAGTCAATTAGTCAAACTTCACTAAACCCCTGTATAGAAATTCTTATTCAGAAGCACCACAGACACAGGTGGAGCAGGAATTAATATGAGCTCTGCATAGAAGTTTTCTGCTGTACCTTATTCTGATTCACTTTCCTGATTGCAACTATACAGACAATGTGATGATAGAAATGGCTGGAAAACATGAAACAGTTCAAGCAAAATGAAAATATTTTGCACAGTTCAAAATGTGATGTGAAAATGTTGAATATTTTTATGCAAAATTGAATTTTCCTTAAACAGTCAGTGGTTATTGAATTTTTAATTAAAAAAGAGGTATGATCAACTGCGACTGAAAATTTTTATTTTGTTAGAAAAAGCTTGAGTTGCTTATTTGTACAAAAAAGACTTATGAGCAATTCCAAGTCAAGACAGCAGACTACATTTAGAATTTAGAGTCAGGAAATTCAGGTGCGAATGACATCTACCAAATTTCTGTTTTATTATCACTATTCTCAAAACTGAGTAGATCTTGTCTTGTCCTGTATCAAATCTGAAGAACCAATCAGTTACCACATTTTTTTTTTTCCCTAAGATCTGAGAAGCTGTTGACAGTAAGAAAATTGTTGAGGGGAAAAAAAACTGTCCATAGGAAAAGACTTTGCAAATTAATTAGATTTTGGCTTTTTTTCCTAATGCTTGCTTGTTTCAAAACTCTTTAAGTATCTGCTATTATAAATTACACTTACTGTTGCTATTTATGCACAAACCCAATAAGTGAGCTAGACATTTGTCCTCTAAAAGAATGCCCCCAAGTTTTCGGTAATTAAATGAAATAACTAGTTCCTATTAAAAACCCTTAACCTATTGGTCTCATTGGCAACTTTGCTACACCATGAGCTGGCTTTGTCAAGAAATACTTCTTTTTCCAGTTTACCCTGCAAAGCTTTTTAGGCAAATCCAGGCAATGCAGAAAAGAATAAAACATGGCCTTTGGCAGTCTTTAAAGGGTTTCCTTCAAATAAGGTGATTCAATTAAAGTTTGTAATTGGTTAGCCTAAAAATATACACAGTGCAAGAATTGCCTATCTTCAACATATTTGTGTTTCAAGAAATGAGGCATTACAGTATTTTAAAATAGGTAGATAATTTTGTTGCAGTCAGTAGAATAGCATAACAGAAGAGAAATCCAGAGAAAGACACTAATTTTCCTTTCTATAGGTGAATAACAGGCAAGATAGGTGGAAAATTTTGCTTAAATTTTTAAATACAGCATGTTTTAATCAACTGTCATAAATAATTACTTCCTATTATTGTTGCATTTGGGCAATTTCTGCAGCTTTCTGTTAGATGTAGAAAGACACAGCTCCCAAGAGCCGCACAAATCCAATTTTAGCTCTAAAGGAATGTTAGGTACAAGTAATCACTGACAAGAGACGCTATGAAGCAAGGAAGGGCCAGTTTCACTGTGACTTGAAAAGAAATGGTTGTGGAGCAAAGGGGAGAAACGTGAGTGAGTGGGGCATAATAACAACTGTGATATGACATCTTGGGGATATAAAATGAGCCCAGCATGGCAGCTCAAGCTACATCTGGGCAGCATCCCCAAGGCACTGCATCCCTCTGGTCCTATTATGCCCTCCTGCCCATTTAAAAATATCTCCTGCAGTCCCTCCCGTGACAGCGTGAATAACACTTTGGAGGAGAAATGATCATTCATGGCAGCACCAGGCAGCAGCGATAGGGATGGCACAGATTTGCTGTAAGACAGGCAGTGACATTTGCAGACAGGTTGGACTGCAGACTGACATTGAAAAGAACATTTCAGGGAGCTATGAAGTGCTGTATCTGCAAGGGCTGGGGAGAGAGCAGATGGCTGTTGTGCCAGAAAGGCGTCCTTTGCACCAGGTTGTCAAGAGGTACCCAGAACAAGCATCTTTTTGCTGGGAGTAGGCAGGAAACTCCCTGAGTGGAAGAGATGTGGAAGTACACTGAACAACGAGTGTATTGGAAGGTTCACCGGGATCTTTACTGTACTTTGTCACATCGGACTGAGGAGATCCTGGGAGTCTGACTGCATTTTGATTCCAGCTTTCAAGATTTCAGCCTAAAGAAAACATCAATGTATTCACTTTTTATACCAAGGAAACTACAGCTGTTTGCCTTGCTATTCCCTTAGTGATGCAATGAGCAGCAGGATTGTTCTCTATGTTCTGCACTGTGATCCTCCTACACCACCCGGAGGTCAGACCCATTGGGATGCTACAGCAGTACCCAGTGCCTCTAGCCACATGAGCAGCAAGCACAGGAGAAGTTATGTTGTGGCTCTGGATTTTGAGAAGTAGAGTGTCTGACATCTCTCCTTGATCTTGGCTTCACAGATAAACAAGCAAGCAAACTATGTCAGCTTTGTTGTCGTCCTCTTTTGGCCTTGTTCTCTGCTTCTAGTCTAAAGTCTCAGGTGTCCAGAACTGTTCACCAGTGAAATATGAAAAGCTGGTCTAAGGAAAGAAACCCATGGTCTTCTCTGTGTGAATCCCTTCCCATGCATCAGATATTGTATTATTCGTCCCACTCTTCTCCAAAGAAATTTGGGCATAATCTGAGAAATATCCATGGCCACCTGCTTACAATATATTCTGTTTTCTTCCAGTAGATATGAGTAACATTCATGAAGAATGGCCTAGAGCTCAAAGGCTGGTGAACTGGCTTGCTTAGATTGAGATGTCTGGTTGAAAAAAAACCCAGATAGTCATTATTTCACAGAGCTTTGAAGCGAGGGGCAATGGGGGTGTGAGGGAGGAGGATAGAATCTATAAAGGATTCCTAAACCAAAAATTAAATAATGGGTGAAAAAGGGAGCAGGTTGTTAGACAGTATCCTATAAATGATAACTACAGCACGGCTGAGGTACTGTATTAGGAAAGTATTGCTGTTGGCTTTCTCTATTCCTCCCAATTTATCTGCTTTTGACTGCTGTTGTAGTCTGCTGGGCCAGGACAATCCACTGCAGTGCCCTGACACACCCATTCTTGCTAATAGTCTCTGCACGAATCCACTTCTGAACTCCATCAGCCAACTGTGCTACCAAGGTAGAGAAGCTGCAAATATTAATGGATAGAAGAAAAATAAGAGTCGAGTAGGTCTTCTTCTCTATGCTTCTTTAAGTGATTGTGACATCACTATGAGCCAGAGAGCTGCCATCTTGCCATGTCAACCATCCACATGGTGGTAGAAGACATGCTTTCAGGCATGAGCTTGTGTTACGGCTCTGAAATCTTTCTTAGCATCACCTTCCTCTCTCCTCAGACTTATATATCAGAGCTCTGGTGAAGGTGGCATGGTTGCAATGCTAAAGACTCTTGACAAGCTCTTAGTGGCTTGAATTCTACCAATGATTTAATGCTGAGTAAAGCACTGATATAATAAAAAAATTAAAAAAAAAAAAAATGCTTAGCATGTTGGGCTTTTGCAATTGACTTAATTTTCATCACACTTCACTAATGGCAAAATTATATGTCAGAGGTACAAACAGCGTAGAGAAAAAGGAGCATCTTTTTCCTAATGCTGCTCTTAGAAAGTTATTCTGTGACTCTCTGTACATTGAAAACTGATTAAATTTCAGTATGGTACTGCAAGCTGTCCTAATTGCAAAGGCATACATTTCCCTAACACAAAATAAATAAAGACTCCTGCTTTCACAGTTGTTGAGAATCCAGGCATATTGCCCACTCCTATTCTACAAAACAAAATGCTTCAACTATTTCAGCAGTGAAAGATGTCAGGCCAATCTGTGTGTTTCAGTGTTTTCTTTTTATATATATTTCCGCCTGAGGAAGATTTGTCATGAAACCATTGGAAAAGAATCCAGGATAGTGGATTTGAAATTTCAGCTCTGTTGCAGACTTGTCATGGCTTTTTTGGAGAAATTTTATGTCTGTGTCTGGTATCTCTTTGGTAGAGCCACTGGAGACTTTTGGACAAATTTTATTTTAAAATGGAGTGTTGTTTTAAAATTACTGTCAATTAATTCAATTTAATGGTTGTTTTAAAATACCTATCATTTTTTAAATGACAACTATTAGTAATTTTGACCTATCAAACAATTTTTCAGACTTTCAAAACTGAAAATGATATGTTTTTTTAATTCTTTGGGAAATTCTGACAGCACTCATATTTGTATATTCTAAAGGGAATGTGCCTGATCGTTGGAAATGTATTACGTGCTGAACTTTTACAGTGTGGTTCTGCCCGTGGTTTTTTCACTCTTGAACAGGATGTTTTGTAACTGGCACATAATAGGGCTCTTTGTGGCCGGGCAGTTTGAATGTGGTTACCTTGGTTCTGGAGATTAAAAGTGTTTAAGAGCATGGTTAGAATCCAGTCTGTGATAGCAGGATTCAGTGGCAAGGAATAGCTCTGGACACTTTTAATTTAGCAGTGAAAATGTAGTCTTATGTTTTGTCCATTGAAAATAAATTTTCTTTCTTGATATAAAACCAAGAAGAGTAAAATAGTAAAGATAATTTGCTTGAAAAATGCGTGGAGTTTCTATTGTCCCAAAGGACACTATTTTCAATATTCCACTCACAAAATTTGGAAAAAATTATCTTTCTGTTCCAATTTTTTTCCCTTAATCTAAAAACAATATTCAAACCGTGGGAAAAACCTTGATATGCCCATCTATAGCAGTTTCTATCCAGGCATCATGCAAATTACGTCTTATTTACATCATAAATTAGATGAAAATGAAATCTGGGTGAATAAAATCTTAATCTTCACTGTGTTTCTGACCTAGTTGATGATACTGGGCAAGTCAACAAATCTATTTCCTCTATAAGCTTTTGGTTTCCTTTTTAATTTAGAAGAAAAGAAATCATTTACTCATTATTTGTTTGTTAGTGCCCAGCAGAATGGGACCAGAGTTTAAGATGCTGATGTAATATAGTCATATGTATATCCGTACTCTTGTAATATGCAATGTATGAAGATTGGGTGAATTAAACTTACAAGTGGAACAACTCTACCTATTCATTGCAGATTCTCCCTCTGGAGTTAGCAAGCTTTTCATATCCTACCCGTCTTCTACCACGCACAAACTGCTGCAGAACATTAACTGGATCTCTCTCCCTCCCAGAAGACTGAATTAGGAGTTAAGTTTTAGCATTGCAATGCTGTCTACTGCCTTGGGAAAACATTTATAGAAAATATACACACCTCTACCCCTTTTTCCTGCCACTGTCAACTTGCATCACACAACTGTTTTATTTAAAAGAGAAACTCACATAAATTCTTAATATAGAGAGCATAAGCAGAAAAATCCAATATTTTCTGTCATATTTTTATGAAACCAAAAAGTTGTGAAGTGCTTTGAATAGCCTACAAACTGAGGGTTTTTTCTGTAGCTTAGATCAGTGCTTGCCCAATGCTTACTAAAGCAATAACACCAGATTTACCATGAGGTGTCTGGTAATAAGATCTAAAATTTGGAGCTTTAGTGCAGAAAATCCAGAGTCACACTTTTTTTCTTATAAATATTTGATATAATTGTGTGAATCAAAATATATTTTCACTTTAAAAATAATGAATGATTAAATTTACTTTCATTGGTGTCTTTTTTAAAGTGCAAGTTCTCTGAGTCCTTGAGCTGCGTTTTCTTGCTATTGTTTTCCATCACGTCAGTGGAAACACCTTAAGATACCCACACAAAAATAAGGAAGAAGCTGGCACCACTAAGACTATGAAAATAATCTAACTTTTAATAAGACCATGTTATTGTAAATGTACAAGCATGAACAACAGGAGCGATAGGCATTTGAGTAACAAATGTAGATTGAATACCAAAAACCTTCAGCAAA
Organism: Merops nubicus; assembly: GCF_000691845.1. Taxonomy (NCBI): domain Eukaryota; kingdom Metazoa; phylum Chordata; class Aves; order Coraciiformes; family Meropidae; genus Merops; species Merops nubicus. Next base: position 41,990 of record NW_008581116.1, on the reverse strand, counting down.
CTTTTGGAAAGATATATCCTCTCACTAAAGGGGAAATACAATCACATAATATTTAAACCAAACAATATACTTAATGGAACATTAATTAGATACCTTATAAATTCTTCTAAATTTATAAACATACTCATGTCATTTATACTTCTGGTTACTAAATAAGCAGAGCTCTTTTCAGCTGAATATAGTACTTTTACAAGGCAAGCAAAACACCATGTTGTCTATAATTGGTATATTATTATTTATTTGTCTTATTTGTTTATAATTTCATAGAATGGCTTAGGTTGGTTTTGAACTACCTACAGGCAAGATTTGGTCGGCATGTGTTCTGTTTTCTGGATCATCCTTCTAGAAGATAATTTTTTTTAATGGTTTTCCAGAGTTGTGCTCAATCTCTGTGGAATTCTTTCAGTGTCCAGGAGAAAAACTATAGGAGAAAACTCGTTTCCAGGAAGGTGTTTGGGATGAAAATATCAAGACCACGTCTTATAGAACATCACACAACAGGATTTTAACTTTGACTTTGAAGTGGTGTTTTAAAACAAAAAGTTAAATACATAAATAATCTAGCCCTTGATCCATTAAGAAATGTTATGAAATTAATCACTTGAATACTTGTCACAGAGGCAAGTGATGACCCCCTTATTTAACTTGAATGCCTGAATAGCTGCTTACCTGATTCTACCTACTAGCCTCCAAGTATATTTTTACTTTAGCCCCTTTTCTGCTAAACTTCTCCAAATTGAAGGCTTTTGCTTAAACTGTAATTCTCTGAATGTCAAAATTCACCAGGAATAAGAAGAAAAAGAACATATAAAACTGTGAAAGACTTTCACATTAAACCTACAAACAGAAACACATAGTAAATGTTTTAGCTACATCTCAGAAACTGCACAAACCCCCAAGTGATATCAAGGTTTGATGAAAATGTATACAATTAAAGAGCCTGTAGAGGTAGTTGCCTAAGTATCATGAGGCTATACGTTGAGATAGTTCAGAGGGTTGGGGTAAGTTTTTCATCAGAAAATGTCAGCTCACTGGGACTGAAACTTTTCACAAAAATCTGTCGGTCTTGATGAAATTTCCACTGGGAAAAGTATCTAAGCTCTAAGATAGTTTTTTTTTGTAGAAAGAGAACACACAAGCTGCCTTAAACACTGGAATATTGAGGGAGTCTTGCCCTGCTTCATATAATCCAAATGCAACTGTAAATACTTTTAGAGCTTACTTGGACACAAGTAATTTGTTTTTATAACATTTTTCATTCGCTCAGTTCTTAATTTTTCTGACAAAAAACACATTTCATCTGTAAATGTGAAATTTAGCAAGATATGAACTGCTTTAAGTTTCTGAATGTTAAATAACTGTGAAAAATTCCTAAGCTAGAAAAAATAACCCCATCTTTGAAGAGTTAAGAACAGGTCAAAACTTCCGATTTCTAACTCAACAAGAAAAAAAATACCAAGGAACAAAAGGAGTGGGGTGGAGATAAAGAGAACTGAAAGCAAGCAGCAGTGGTTAGATATCAGCTTAAATTGGAGTGAAACAAGGAAGAGGAGGGGCAGACCAAGGGAAGTACCAAAATTGGGAATCACTGCATGTTTGTCATAGAGACATATAGTGTGATTGTTCTGAGTGGTTTTGCTAGGGTTTTATTTTCAATTGACTTTTCAAATGAATGGGAAATGTACAAAGAACTACAAAACTAGATATTATTTAAAATCAAAAGTATTTTTCTATATATTTGTTAACAGAACTGTGTTCTTAAATGAAGCTAAGGCCCACTATTGTGAGTTTTCATGTGTAAGCATGGTCTCTGTAAAGTAAAGCATCTAATATACATTGAGAACAGAGTGAAAAGACTTAATTACACAGCAATAATAGCAATTTATCCTAGAGCTCTTGAATATTTTTCTAGTTCTTTTGTCAAGTAGAAAACCCTCTGTCCTCTTCAACTTTGTTTACTTTTGATCTACCTGTAAGAGACTGAAAAGCTCTGACTTTACAATTGCAAGTAAGACTTGGTACACTGTACTGTAAATTAGGTCTATCACAGGTCATTTCTCTCCCAGTGACTGACCTCTTCTTCTTAGCACTTGCTATTACGTTTTTGCATTTTTCCCACATGACAGAACACTGCATTGCTAAATTAATTTTAACGTATTTTTATAGGCTATGTTCATTGACATTTGTTTATTGTTCTTACACACCTTGTATGTCTGAACCCTTGGCTTTACTAATAAGATAGAGAACCACATCCTGAAGTGCTGTGGTGTCTTAAGGCTCAAGCTGTGTCTGAGAAAATTACTGCACACACTATTTAAGCTGCCTTCCGTCACGTCAAGTCAGTAGTCACCTGGCAGTAAACATTCTGCAGGGTTAATTAACACTAATTGGGACTGTCCTGTCTTCTTATTCACCTAATTTCTTGCTTTATGTCAGTGGATGTTTGTGAAATAAAAAATATCCTCTATACCTATATAGTAATAAGTAATAACAATGAAGAATCAAAGATAATTAACTGGTAATGATGACATTTACCTCTTTGTAACTGACTCACAGATTTCAGCAAAACCACCCGAAGTTTATATATTTCTGTGAATAAAGATGACCTCTGCACTCATACCATCCCATTTAGGAATTCAACAAGAGTTACGTCCTAACCCCCCAACCAGATTATGTTTTGTTCACCACATAGCATTAAAAAATAGTACATCATGCATGTTTCATAACTGAAGCAGTGCACCTGGGAAAGGAGAGATGTGACAGCCTCTGAGTCAGATGCCGGTGGGTTTGTGCCAGTTGCAAATCTTCAGGCCACCTTCAGCAGGTTATTTTTTAAGCTCCTTTCAGTTTTGCCATCACAAATTTCCCAAAGGATATTACCTGAGTGATCTGGCTTCAAAAATCTACAATTTATTCTAAAGCTCACATTTTGGTGTGTCTTTTTTTTTTGCAAAATTGAGGCACAAGGCGGCATGTTAAGAATGTTAATAGTTGTGCTGTTACTTTTTGCGTGTTGGGGAAATTCTTTGCTCTCTTGATTCTTTTGATGAGGTTTTTGATTATAATTCTCAAACTTTGAGAATTTTTGTCTTTGATTTGTTCTTCTAGTTTCACTTGGAAATTTTTACAAGAAAAAGAAGATGGCTACTGCCTTAAGCACTTCCATCTGTTGTAGTATGGCTGAAGGTATTATCTCATTTCAGTAAAGGCAGTTTGATGATTACAGTAGAAATGAGCCTTATAAACAGCAGAATAAATTCAGCAGTTACTGGACATGGTTCAAGAAATTCATTATAACAAATTTCTAAAATTACTTTGGAATATTTTAGTTAACTATCTGAAATACTTTTTCCAGTTTTGGGTCTCTTTGTATTCACTTTGACTGCAAAAAAGAAGAGTAAAAGTTTCTACCCCTAAGTTTGTCACTACTTGTCTTCCTAAAGTTTCCTCTTGGTGAACACTTAGTGAGAACAGGGAGGACTGAAAATAATTTAGTTAAACAATCAAGGTCTTATTTGCTTCATTAAATTGAAGTAAATTCACACGTTTGTGAATTAAGTTTCTATAAGCAGCAGTTGCAAGATAATAGATCTTGCTAATGAGCCTTGCAGGGGAGCTTGCTCTACAGAATATAAATTCTAGGTCATTATTTCCAAAGCCACTAGATTCAAAATGGCTTTTGAGGCAACCAACTGATGCCTTAAAATTCAATGTTATGAAAATATACTTGTTGAACACTGACGGCAAGCAAGGACTGAACTGATAGATGGCAAGAGGTGTGCAACAGATAATACCAGTTACAGCTGGTACAAAATTAAAAGAAAGGGCAACACAAAGCCGGCAAGAATATTCTGTTTGTATTACTGAGGGAAATTTTAAACAGAACTTTTTAGCTTCTGTTTAAAGTGCACAACCATTTTTCTCATTCAACATCTCCTGGTGATACCTTGTTGGTAATGTTTCTCTGGGCATTTTTCACTTATCCTTTAGGTTTTGCTTGGTTGGGCAGCAGCCCTTCATGCTGCTGTGGGTAATCTTTACTCAGAATTCCCAAATGACCAGATCTGACTGCCTATCTGATTGCATTGATTTTGCTGAATATGTGGTTGTTCTACCGTAGAGATGGCAATAGGAGGGTGAAACAACCCTGGATTTTGGATATTTTTGAGACCCTAGATACATTTTCATGCGCATGCATCCTCTCCACCCATCCATTCAAATATGCACACACCCACATTAATCCTTTCTATTTCATTATACCAGGCAGAGAATAAATACATTTGCTTATAGTGTTCCCTATCTGTTAATTACCTGTGGATAAGGTGTGCTTCATTTAGGTATTTACATCGACAGTTCTGTGAAGCTCTAGACCACGTTTGCTACTCGTTAGTCTTTACCTAGGTTGTTCTCCCAGGGCTCTGCATTGATAGGCAGTCTGCATTCAACTGTGAATAAAGGGCAGCATGTATTTTGTTTTCCCCAGAAGCAGAACAGAGAACAAATTATAGCCATTTCTCAGTTATTCCCTGGGGAAACCGAGCCCAGCTCCTGTTTCCCAGGAAAGCTCTACCTTCTCCATGCCTCTCCAGACAGGAGGCAGTGGTTCAGATAAATTTACCTGTTACTTTCTTACCCTGTTTACCTATATAAGTAGATTCACAACTGGGTCCTGAATATTTCATACTCAGTATGTTGGATTTTTAGATCTTAAAAATCTTGAGACAGAGGAAGAGCTCAGAGGATGATTCGAGGTTCTGTGGGAGTCACTGCAGTTCTGCAATTCAGTTCCATACAACATCCATGGAGCAAATTTACTGCTGCTCTTCAGCAGGTAAGGAACATTTCTAACACCCAGACCCTGTAATTCCCAAGGGGCACAGAGACATTCTTGAGATATTGGAGAAGGTTTGTTACTTTAATGCCCATTTAGTGGACAAACATCAGCTTAAAGGACGTCTCCCAGCCTGCTGCTCATGCTTAATTGTGGGTACTCTCTTCCATTATCTTAATTTGCTTTTAACTTGTTCAATCTTTTGAAGGTTATTGATGTGCAAATTCTGGAATTCATCCTCTTTGAAGAATAAGGCTGCTCCTATTACCTATGTTTTACATGTGAAGAGAAACCTTATTTATTCAATTTTTAGTGTTCTCTCTGTGCTGCCTATCATAAGTCTCTTCTCCTTATTTTTTTAAATTTTTTAGATAAGGAAGCTGGAAAAAATATTTCCTTTATTAACTATTTGCAAACAGTCTTTGAAAATGTGCATCCACAATCTGTTCTTTAATACAATTTATTTTACTGTACTCTTGAGGTGAACAGGTTTATCATATTCAGGTTTCTGTACACAGCAGTTCAGCTGTTGTTTGTTAGAAAACCAAACACTAATGTATTTCCTTTGGGGAAAAAGGTAGTTGCACAAAATTTCACGGGCTTTAAAAACCCTGGAGAAAAGTAGGGCAGACTTTGTACTAGAAAAGTCCTTTGGCTAAGTCCTTCCTTAGTTGAGCTTCTTTTAAGCTTATATTTTAAACTAGAATGAGTTGAGACACATAGTTCCATTAAAATTTGGGTAGCAGAGATTGTATTTAAATCCAAGCTCTGAATATCTGTTGTCTATGCTCAGCTTCTTTTCTGGAGGGGTAGAAATAGATATATTGCCATGGGCTTTTCTTTGGTCACATTTAATGTACTGGAAAAATGTGAATATAGGGTACAATTGGAACCAACAGCTTGCATACAAAATGGTTGTTTTTTTTCTTCCTAATTATTTGAGGTTTGAGAAGTTCTACCAGGTAAAAGTAGTTTACCCTAATTATTTAACATTTCACAAGTACTGTAAGGAACACAGTTGTCCGAATAAAATTGAGGCGTGTACATATTCGTGTTCCCTGTCATTGGAGGCTGAGGTTTACTAATTAATCCCAAACAAAGATGTGTTCTCTCAGTTAGCAGCCCCTTAGACACACTGCCTGGTTGATCTATGGATCTTGTCGGAAATGTCCAGGTAATGTTTTGTGATTCTGACTCCCCAGGCCAGTTAACCAAGTTATCTCAAGGAGAGCAGCTGATCTGTTTTGCAAAGAGTAATAGCTGCATGCTGTGTTTTAGGGCAAATCCCCACCAGGAAACTGCAATAGAAGGCTGGAGCTAGCAACCAAAGAGCAGAAATGTGCCCTCAGCCTGCCGTGCTGCAAATTTCACCACTGAACCACATGAAGTCCCCCTCATAATGTCTGCATTGCTGGAAACCTGGGAAATGGCATTAATACTCCTGTGACTGTCAGAGGAAGGATTTCTGTAGATGTCAATCAATTTTTAATTCCAGCTATAAAGTATACTGTTTGTAGGTAAGAATGTCTATGATTACACCGTAGATGTCTCACGCTTTGTATCAGAAATCTGAAAAGTTTTAGGAACCCTTTTGATATGCCTGACTTCCTAACATGAAGGTACAACACACCCTCTCTCTATAAGGATTATCACGACATACCCATGGGGCACACACTCTCTTCAGAGAGGGGCTCAGGATACTGAATGTGAATATGGTTTACTTGTGCCTATCTGGCCGTCCATTTTCTACTCAGATTGTTTTCTTCTACTTGTCCTAGGCATCAGCATTACTCTTCATTTCTGTCAGTGGCTTTACAGAAGTGTGAGCTTAGCCCTGGGACACCACACACACAGCAGCAGCCTATGTCCCCTGTTTATCCAGGCTGAGAGGCCAGATCCTATTCCTACTTAAACTAACCCTGTAGAAACTGAAGACATTAAACTAAAGTGAAATTGGAGCAATGGAGTGGAGAACCTTGCTCTGAAATCTCAGCTGTAACTACCTCCAAGGAAGATACTCATCCTTCCTCGCCACTCACAAAGTCTGAGCTTATCACTTCTCTCTCGCTCCAAGCCCCAGCTGCCACCAAGACAGCAAAGCATAAAAAGCCCGGGGATTAAAAACTGTACACTTTAGTTCTTTTTTATCCTATTAGCATGGTACTTAAATATGCTGGGGAATTTAAGGAGGTTTCAAATCACACGCTTAAAGACTTTTTAGCACTTGGGAAGCGAATAAAATTTTTGACTGATGGAACCCACATCTTTTCCCAGCTGTACCGTTGTGACCTGCACACACTGGTAATATAATGGAGGGGGCTGCAGAGCCTCCAAGGGAATTTTAATTTCAAAATGGATGGCAAATAGCCATTCACTAATAATAATAAATCATCAATAGCAGTTCTGCATGAAAGAAACAAGTCTCAAGGCAGCTAATTTCGGTCTTATGTTCTTTTGTCCACCCTCTGGGTTCATAGAGTTAACTGTTGTTTGAAGTAGGTGTGGGCAGATGGCCAGCCACATTAATAGTTGAGACTTCTTGTTTATATAAATTTATTTTTAATTGAGTTCACAGGGAGAGATGTATCAGCCAGTATGATTTTTTCCCTAGGACTTTATTCTTGTGCTTCTGTTCCACAGCAGTAGTTTCTTCTGGGCAAGAAAACCCACGTAGATTTATTGCCTTTTTCTTTCCTGTGCAATCTTGCTTAATAAGACTGTTGTGGTGGCTGCAGCCTGTAAAATTAGGCTGTGAACAGTCTGTATCCTTATCCGACTCAGCCTCCCTCAGATCAGCCTAGTAAGAAGGCTCAGCAGTGAACATATCTGACTATTTTGGTTATGGGCTAGTGTTGGTTCAGGTACCTGTGCTGAAATGCAGCAGGGTTTCTGCTTCACAGGGCACTTCTTACTCTCCCTTCCATTCAGTGAGGTACCCACTACTACCCCTAAAATCGTCAATTATAATATATATGTGCAACATAGCTGTGACATTGCCATGACTTTTCAGATGGTACTGCCAGAATAATTTGTCTGATGGCAGTGATGCCCATTTGCACGACTGCCTATTTTATATCTACGGTTTTGTTGTGGTAACAGATAAAAAGATAATTAACAGTTAAAATCCAGTACACTAATAAATATTGGCATTAAAGTGGTTTACTGGTTATCTACTGAGGTTTTTAATTGATTCTACAGGTGTTTTTATAAACGTATAGCTTGCTTTTCAGCTTAGATACTGAATATAAGCTCATGGCCTCATGTTATTCAATACCACTCTTTCAGTTACTATATGGTGGATAAAGAAAAGTGACACCTCTGTGCAAATAACTGTGATGCCAGGGCTTTATTAAATGTTCACATGTCTGGACTCTACATAGGCCTACCCTTTTATGCCTTATTGAGTTCAAACAAACCCCGAAAGTCTCCTCTCCTATGCATTTAAGTGCTATGAAGTCTATCTCCTAGATCGTGCATAATTTGTACTAGACTCACAAGGACTAACATATACTCATAGGCAAAGATAATTGATCCATTTCAAAATTATGCAGCCTGTTATTTTCTGGAGTTACAGAGTGAGTCCTATGGCTTTTTCTTCCCCTGAATATGGTATTTTGGATAGTTACTCTCAAGCTTTAGTATGGCACATAATGCCCAAATAGAAAACTTGTTTTTCTAATGACTGTTTGCAGCCAGTTTCAGACTGACAGAGTGAGGATGGATGCTTTGTGCTGCAAGCACTGGCCTGGTGTTGAAAAAATTAGAGCTTATCTCTTGGCCGTGTCACATAGTGTGTGATGGTAGGTGAGTCTTCTAGGGTCAATTTTACAGTCTTTTTACAATGCCTAAAGTACCAAGAGAGTATATATTGGCATTTTCAAAAGCAGCAAGGGATTGGCTTCCATGGGGCTTTTTAGCCATCCTCTGGAAGGCACACCTCCAAACCCAGCAACTCTCCTAGGTGTGGCCCTTACTGCCCTTCTTCCTGTGTGTTGATGCCATGCCCAGTGCAAGGGCATCCCAGACAACTGCAGAGCTTCAGATTTAAGTCTTAAAAACCAAAAGAGAAGATAAACAGAGAGGTCATAAATCTGCAGGGATCCCAGAAGCTACGACAGCAAACTGCCATACTCCAGGTAAAGGTGTGGCTAATATCATATCCCTGTGCGTCAATTACCTCTTGGAGCAACTAGTGACTATTTCCATAGTAAGTTTTGAATGCCTTGCAAATTACTCCTCTACAGGGGATGACATTCCTTCAGACACTGAGGTAATCAGGTCTTGGTGTACATAACAAAAGACATCAGTTTTCTGTAAAATTTCTGGTTCTGCCTCGTGAAGCAGGAGTTATTAAAAGCATTTTTGTTGTTTTAAGCTTATACAACAGGTGAAAACAATTTTCATTATTTTCCTGCACTAGTTTTGTCACCCTTAGATTCCTAACAAAAATAAATAATAAAACCCATTATTTTAATGCTAAATAATCTCAGTAGAAACAAATGGCCTATTACCCTAAAGATTTTGCAAGTAACTATTATAACTTGAGATAAGAGGACAGTTACTCCACGTACAGGACAGACAGAATTCCTGTGCTCTTGTTTCCTGCTAATCTTGCAGTAATTGGGAATTTGCTGCCCTTGAGGTATTGCAGCCTGTGTTTGGGTAGTGTGTTTCACATCTGCCTATGCTGTCAGGTACACTGAAGTGCTTGCTGAAGTAAGATCCCTGAGAACCCACTCAGCCAAGACGTGCCATCTGCTTCCTGGTGACTGACAACAGAAGTCCCTTGTGCTACTGCCAGTGGTGTTCTCCCTTTCAAATAACACTGTGCAGTGCCAGAGTTGTTCTGTGCCATGTCGTTACAGCTGGGAAGGACTCGGCCTTTCCGGTTTAACAGCAGTCTTGCAATTTCTAATCTTATTCCTTTGGTCCCAAAAAATATGGACGACCCAAGTACTTCTTTCTGATTTTTAACATCTAGGTTTTTTCTTTTTTTTTTTTTTTCAACAAAACAGTAATATTTAGAAGAGTAATTTTAACTCAAAAATAAACAGGCTTTATGTTGAGGTAAGCACAATACTTATTCTTTTTCTAAATTATTTGGGAAAAGGTGGGGCACTTACTGTCTTCTTATGCAAAATATTTAAGTTAAAATATTCTCTCAGTTCTGACTGCTGCTATCTGCTTCTGAATCTGTCTCTGCTTCAGTGCAATGATGATGATGCATACTGTGGATTATTCGCATACTGGTCAATTGGTCAAAAATAGTGGGTAAAAATTGTACTAGATTCTATGGATTTTTAACAGAAAATGTGTATGATAGAATAACCTCCAGTTTGCCAGAATCATTTAACTTCTGTCAGTCTTCAGCCCCCCCCAAAAGAAGGCCTGCCCTACTGGAACTCATGTCAGCTTCCCATCAGATGGGGAGCATAAGAAGGGAATCACAGAATGTGTTGTTTCCTGAGCCAGCATTTGCTTATCAGATTGTTGGCGTTCATTGAAATGAGCACCAAACTGAGCATTTTTCAGCTGTGACTGAAGAAAATGAAAACACAAGCAGCCACCAAAAGAGATGGTATCACTCCCTCTGCGTCCCTTCTGCTCTCCATGCCTCTCTGCGTGCTCCCACCTTTTCCCTTGCACCAGGATTGGTGCTTATTTCACCGATTTCAATCTCTAAACAAAGAGAAAGCAAATTGTTTTGCTTTTGTTTTGGGTGCTGGGATCTTTATGTTTGATGTAAATTACTAAGCCTATTTAGCAGTGTGAGAAGTCGATTGCAAACACTGCCTGCCTGGTTCTCTTACTTCACCTCCTCCTCAACTGTGTTAGCACAGATATTTTTTCATCCGTGCTTTCAACTACCTCAAGGGATTGGAACAGGTTTAAAATAAACCAGTAAAAAATGGCTATTCTTCCAGATCAGTTCTCCCCACATTGTCACAACCAATTGTACCAGGATGCCTAAGGGGGAGATGTTGGAAGAAGACGGGTGGTCGGTAGAGGCAGAAGAGCACAGGCTGCTGAAACAAATGGATGTCACATCTGCCTTTAGCATGCACTGGGATATCAAGACAGGGAGGTAAAGAGCATAGCTGGTATGATACAAATTCACATCCTAGCTTAGCATGCATTTTTTCCCCAGTGGAGATAAAGCCTTAGCTACTGTGATAATAAAAAGTTTCACTGATGGGGCTGCTGCAAAGCACTTGAAAAGTTTTGCCATTCTTCAGTGCATCTGGAGTAAAAAGCACAAAGGAAGATATGCTAATACACTATTACATGTTCTTTTCTTCAGGATTTATTTATTCTTCCATTTAAGACATCTTGCAGCTGTGAGGAGCTGAAATATGGACTTAAAAATAGAAAGAGACTAAGTATATTACATGAAATAACCTCTAAGTAGACTACTATGCCTGGCTTTTTTCTTTGCAGTGCATTGTGTATCTAATAAAACAACATATACTTTGAATTCTTCAGGGTTTTCAACCTGAATCTTCGATATCTGTCCCATTTTGGGCCATGACAGGGAATCCTTCACAAGTTCTGAGTTTTGTTTTACATATTGTAAAATCACATATAGAAAATGACTGAAAGTAATCTGGATTTAGAACTTGCAGTAAAATATAGAGAGGCCATATTGCCAAGATTCCCTGGCAACACCTCTTAGGTTGCTTACTGAAATCTCCTGTGTCATTTAAGACTGTTTCATTTAAGTCTGAAAATTATTTCGATCCTACGAGGAGTAGATGGAGGCAAAGCATTTTATTCAGCTCCATCAGCAAGATCCAGGGAAGGTGACAGTCAGACTCATGCCTAAGATTTTTCTTCAAATCGTCACTAAGTGCATTTACTATTTTAACACAATTAATAATATTTTACCTTTTTTGTGTGTGTGCTACCCAAGACTTGTCATCTGCTCATGGTATTAAGTGTTTTTCACATTGTTTTATCATACTGCTCTTTGCTCTGCTTGTACAGTTACACAAACATCTGTTCCTCCAACATGAAATGCTGGGAGCTGGAATGCACGTCAGCTGCATCATCTACAGGTTTGTCCTAATGAAATTTGGCTAAAGTAGTCAAAGTTGCTTCAGACTAAATGAAACTGCCACATGTTTTTGAGAGTTGAGATGACAGTCTAATGCATCTCTCATAGCTCAGGATGGTATGCATGACTAGATTAACAAAATGTGAAAGTACATACCAGAAGCTACTGTCCTTCAGGCTTTCACATTATCTTTCCACTTTCCTTGGAATTCAAAGAAAGTAGAAGCCTTGAAACATCAACCATGCCTAGATATGGTTTGTGAGATACTCAAAAAAACAGATGAGAAAAAGAAAGAAATAAAAAAAGCAGTTTATAGTATTTTTCTCTTTAAAGAAAATCCTGTTGTGATTAGTGTCAGGGGAGTGGGGGTAATTCTAAAAGGAAAAAAATCTGGACACCAGCAACTTGTATTGATGTAATGTCCAGAGCAGGAGATGAAAGGCTGTTGAGGACTTCCCCCCCATTGGCACTTTTTCAGGTCTTTCACAGTTTTTCAGGTAGCTATCCAGGTTGAAGCAAAGTGTTTCTCTAATTGAATACCCCAGATTATATTTTATAGGTGAAGTTCTAATGCAAGAGCTCAGTAGGACAGTTAGAAATGACAGTTGAATGAAGTACTGTCAGATGTGACTCATTTTAGAAATTATGTTTACAAGTAGCACTTTGCATACCTACCATCATTCCCATCCCCTTAGTATTTGTAAGAAATATTTACAAATCTTAATCTCTTCCATTTTTCCTTTGAGATGATAGATGTATTAAAAAGGAAATGTGACAAAAAAAAAGCTCTTCACTTCTGCTATGCAAATTATTGTGCAATGAACATTCAAAATTAGAGACTTTTTTTAGGCTTTAGCGAAAGAATACTTGGAGAAACACATAGTAAAGTCATAAATCTTTCTCAGCATGAGGTGACACTGGGCAGACTCCTGAGGTGGAGTAAAGAGCCTGTTTTCTTTCATGCCAAAGGAATTGGGCTAGTTGACACTACTGCAGGTAGGGAGAAGCTGCAGGTGTACACCAAATATATTCTGCAACAAAAACAGGGAGGGAAACAAAAAAAAAACGCCAGAAAAATTCCCTTCTGGTTAGAAATGTTTAGAGGGGACAGTAGTTTTAAATAAATCTTTAGTTCCAAGAATGGCGTTTTTCAGTTAATTTTCTGTAAAGTGAAATATTTAAATTTATTTCTTTAAGATCTTAATTTCCCCTCCCCCATGAGCTCTGCCCTTGAGGAAAGCTCATAAATATTTCCTTGTTATTTCACTCTTTCTTAGGCTGAGCCCAGTGAAGAGCATGGGGGAATCTGTTTATCCACTATGAATCGTTTCTCTCACCTCTCCTGTTCCTTTGGTCATGAATGTGAAGCAGCAACTCAGGGATTTGTTCATTCTGTTTGTTCTTTAATTTCCTTACCTGTTCTTTTTTGTTACGTTCAGTACTTCACCCTTCAGCTGTTTGTTCAAACCGCATCCTCAGCACACTGGCCAGGTAGATTTGGGATGTCACCTCTCATGAAATCATTAAAAATTTATTTCCATTCTGGCATTAATTTCATATGGTCATCTTTTTTTCTTGAGTGTTATTATGGAAATATTACCTCCTTTAGTATCAGTCTATTCAATTAACATTTAAGATGTGTTCCTCCCTTGGGAAGCAGCAACGGTTCCTTGTGGTATTTCCTCTGCTATTTGGCTGGGAGAAGGACCTTGTTCAAAAAAAAATTATTTATTTTTATCTTGTAAAATTCTGCTATTCTGTTTAGGTTGAGTTATAAAATAGTTTAAAATGCCAGTTTTCCTTTTGTTACCGGTTTACTTTTTTCTCAGGAACTTACAAAAAAACTACTCAATTGTGGATGCTCCATGCCACCATCAAAGCACCGGGCCAAGGCTGAAACCAGAGACCATGTCCTGCTGCTGGTGGTTTTGCCTGCTTTTGTATCTGACTCTGGCATGAAGCTCAGGCTTCAGCCCAGCAAAACCAACCAGCTTAGCATTTTTCTGTCCAAAGGCAGCTGGGGGAAGCAGGCAGCAGGCTGGCCAAGAAATGGCAGTTCTCCACAGTTATTCCATCTGAGCAAAAAAAAAAAAAAAAAAAATCCACTGTATTGCAAATCATCTAGCTCTGCTCCACTAGTGATGAGGGCTGAGTTGTTTGCAGATGATAATATCACCCAGGAGGAAGGCACTGACAGTCTCTGCCTCCCAGCTGGTCTCGGCACTGAAGCCAGGTTGCTCATCTTTACCCTGGTGGCACGAAACAATCAATAACTCATGTCTGCCCCATGCAAGCTGAAAATACCTTCCATTTCTACCTTAGTCTGCAGGGCATGGCTGCAAGCAAAGTGAAGGAAAAGCACACTTGGCCTCTCATGGCCCCTCTCAGGAAAGGGACTACAACTGACACCTTTTCCTCTCAGAAACAGAGCAAAGGAGGAACACAGGTCAAATCTGGGTTAATCCTGGACTAAAGTGCTCATAGAGGTGCCAGTTGCTGATCCTGGACCAGTGCAGCACTGAAGTCCCATGAGGGGTTGTCGTGAGCCATTTCTGTGCTTGAGCACACAAGCTGCCCTAGTCCTCTCATACCTTCCCCTCGTGGATCTGAACTACATTCACAGGGAGAGACATACTTCATTTCTAACAGTTAAGAGTTACAACTGCATTTTCTTTTCCTTTCACAAATAGATGACAGCACAGTCAGAAATGAGTCATTTTTCACAATCTTACAATCCTCAGTTGTCAAAAGAAAACTTAAAATTACTAAAAAACACAGCAGCCCTTTAGAAGTGTCCTTATCCTAACAAACAAATTTGCATCTGCTGGTTCTCTAAAGGACCATTGAATCCGTGAACAAGAATTATGAGAACTAGTTCTTGGGCTTTAAGAACATACAGAGAATTTGCAAACAGATGGCTCAATGCAATCATCTCTGGTAGCAGAACAAAGCCGTTCTTGTTCCTATTAACATTAATAACTCTTGTAGATAAAGTGCGTTTCTTTCCTCAAAGAATAAAATCCTCCCACAGAATCCTTCTAAAAGAATTTTCAACACCTTTAAAATTTGTTTTATTGAAGTACAAATGGTGACCTGATCCAAATCTTGTTGCAGCCCAGGGAAAGATCCAGTCTTGTTGGAGCTGGAATAATTTTGTGAAGAGATTGGCAGCATGAGTGCAAAAAAATCTCCTTTTGGTTTTATTCTAAGGCTTCTTAAAAATATTTTTCTATTTTCCCTTGTAGTTTGCATGCTCTGTAGTGTAAACATCCCATCTGTAAACATATTAGCATACAGGTTGTCTCAGCTGCACTGAGAGACTTTCCAATTGGTAGTTGAAAGTTAGTTTTGCCCCTGATTTCACTTTATTTTTGACATCACCTCCTTAAAGTACAAAAAAAAAGACTTCTACATCGTATTTTTTCATTAGTCAGTAGCATCATTACATTTAAACCAGTCCATTATGTCACAATAAGGGCACACAGATAAAGGTAACAAGATTCTACCTTCGTTTTGGAAAAGAAATACAGAATGGTGCAAACAATTAAGAGGTAGTAAATTGATTATAAAACCCAACCTACCTGTTACAAATATTTTTTCAGATAACTTTTTTCCTTTTGTCAAAAGAATTCGATATTAATGTTGGACAGCGCTTCATCATAACTCTGCTCCTCCCCCTAAATTTTAAATGAATCTAGACACAAAGCATGTGTTGCTACTGACAGTAGGTGCATGGAAAACCCAACAGTTTCTGAGCTGCAGGCTTATCTGCTTAAGGATAGTACTAAGGAACCAGATGGGAGGATAGTTTTTCATAGCTAACCATCTGGGCTCTGCAATGATACACTCTGCCCTAAGCAGTACTATGGGAATTGACTTCATGATAGGCAAAAAGCAGAGG
>NW_008581116.1:0-26173 GCF_000691845.1 Merops nubicus | reverse complement strand
AAGAAAGAGCATAGTACTACAAAACGTGCAGCCAAAGAGACACCATTTTGTCTCACACTGAAGTTTCCTTATCTCTGTGCTTAGAATCTGTGAGATGAAATGAAGAGAAAATGAGCGTTTAATGGTTAATATAGCTCCACAGCTAGCTGTGAAGGAAATCAGGGATGGTATATTGGTTTTAGTGGAACTTTGGGTTATTGAAGGTCAAAGTGCAAAGGAATAAGGCAACGTTTTCTGATGGGGTGCTGATTATTTACATGGATATGGAATGTTAGGTATGCTGGGTTGTTTTCTCTGAGTTCTGCACATCAGGGCTTCCAGTCAGTTCTGTGTCCACAGCTGAGAATTGCAGTGGTTGACAGAGACCAGAAAAAGGTAAGAAACATGGGAAGCTCCAATTGCTTAGTAGAGAACACCAAATGCCTGGTAATCAGATGGAATTAAAGCAAAACCTGGAATGAGCAGATTTTCTGAGCAGTCCTGCTGTATGGTCGTAACATGAAACCTGTAAGTAAAAGGGGTTTAGATGTTGGCTATATGATAGTCTTGGAATCGGAAGACCTAACAAAGGTCTTTTTTCTCTGGTCTTCATGAGGGTCTACAACCTGCCTTGCTGACTGCAAACATTAGCTGAAGCTTTCCATGTAGTTCAGGAACCATGGATTTTTTTTCTGTTATGTTGACTCTTTAGCATGTAGTATTATGTCGCCTTTTGGTATGGGCTTTTCTCTGACAAGGCAGTTATAAGATCTTTTTCCTCTAGATTTTCTTCTGTTTTTGCAAAGCCTATAGGAACCTATGGGAGACCTCTTTTCCTTCTGTCACTTTTTGAATGAAATTTGACCATGGCTTTACTTTCCTTAGTAAATTTGGCTAAAGTGTTAGACTTAAAAAACAAACAAAAAACACAATACAAAAAAACCTCGGACTTAAAAAGTAAGTAAATCTGAGTCATCTTGAAGTCCTGCAGGGTTTTGAAATACCTAGGTGATGCAGGTTAGCTCTGCTGAACTCTTTCATAGTGTAAACCTGAATAATAAGTTACTGGAAGTTACTGGGTAAATGTTGGCAACCGCCACTGAATATGAGGACTTTACATAAGGTTTCCAGCTATAGCTTGCCTTTTTATGTGTATGACAGGTCAAGAGAAGCATTAAATAGTTACAAAACCACAGAGACCAGTCCATTCAGCACATTTCTAGGCTGGATTCCTGGAAAGAAATAAAAAGTTTAAAATTTTCATGTCCTTTGTCTAGACAAAGTCAAAGTTAAGAAGAAAATAACAGCGACAGGAGAGGAAGTCATACAGTCATCAGTTTATGTACAGATTTTTCTATTTTTCCAAAAAAAAATGTTTATGGGAAAATCTGCAGTGATATTTGTTGTTGTTAATGTGTGTCACTGCTGTGGAACAGGCTCCATGCTTTGTTTAGTGTTGAGACTGAAATCAGGTATTAATGGCATAAAATAGTTTATATAGATGCATAGCACAAAGCTGCTTGTCTCACTCTTAAATTACTTTTGTAAGAGAAAACAATTAAGAAAAATAGTAATATAAAACCTAGCAGAACTTGCCTGCTTCCACACATGAGTCCTTTTCTACCTAACCATTGCATTGCAGATCTGGAAAATGTGACTCGTATAATAAGTTTGACTTGGCAAGTATAATACGTGGCTTGCAGGAGGCAGGGAGTTTCTGTAGATAAATAGATCACTGTTTCGCAAAACATTTACTCCTCATTTTTAGTACATTTTTTTCTTCTAGAAATCATTGATTTATTGGAAGTTTGTGCAGCTAAGGCATGTTGGAAAAGAGAAGGATTGCCCCCTTCAGAAAAATACTCTTCCCAACCTCCAGGAGAGTGTAGCTCTCATTTGAAACTGTGGTGTTCCTTGTTGCCAGCTGGTCTCATGGTGCTCAAGCAATGAGCTCTGTTTCTTAATAAGCAAAAGATATAGATCCTAATTTATTTATTGGAGCACATAATACCATGAAAAGTGAGAAAAATCCTTCTAGCTATAAGAGAAAAACCTCCTAGGTTGGAAAGAGAGATGGACATCTACCCTAAACAAGGAGAAACATCTGCTCTTGCTTTTCTTGTGTAAAAGCCTTGGGCTAAAAGGGATGTGGCAGTGCAAACATCTGATTTGAGGCAGCTCAAAGGAAACACTGAAAATTTGCTTTTTTAATTTTTTTCTAGTAGTCCTTCCGTATAATTTATTTGTCCAAAGGCCTATTCCTCTCCTGTAAATCTCACTCTTCCCTATTCTACCCACATTGTCCATAAGTTATAGGTCATGAAAGGCATAAGTGAGTTGTTAATGACATCATCCAGGAAATCTCTTTCTAAACATAATTTTAAACACTGTTTATTTTGTGTACTCAAACTCTGCTTGGCTATTAGAATGTACCAAATAGATCTGTTCTGCAAGAGCTGATTTGCAGACTTTCAGCAGGGGCGCATGAACTTTGGCCTGATGTTTCTCAGTCCTACAATGCCTCAGCACTGCTCCTTTGGGAGAACAGCTAGGATGACAACCTCTTCAATACAAATGGAAGGTGATACATAAATTAAAGAGGCAGTAAAAAAATCCAAATAAGACAGTGTCACCTATGAATATTTTTCTGAAAGAAGACCAAAAATGGTGTTGAAGAAGTTCTGTGAAAACATACCCCGTGGTTCTTTGCCTACTCCTGAAAACAGTGTTTTTCCTTGTACAAATAGCTCTGTGCGAGGGATAGTTCATGGTTTCAAGCCTTAACTGTTATCACACAGATGGCAACAGATTCTTGGCCTCTCTGGCTGACCCTGCTGTACACTGAGTGAGAATTAGCTACACATCGCCTCATCCTGCAAGAAGATATGTGGGAAGGTCCCAAAAGGCCAAACACTACAATATGGATATAAAGACATTGAATTCAGATGCCAACACAGCACTTATTCCTTCTGGGTTTGCTTACTTTTAAAATTTATTTATTTTTAAATGCAGCTCCCTGGCTGAAGTCAGGCCCAAATTCTTTCAGCTAAAAAATAAAAACTCATTTAGGGAGATTTTTAGTGAGTGGAGGGAACAGATTTTTGCAAGAAGCACTTTATATAATTTGTCTTTTTTCCATTCATGAATCTTCAGAAATAGTTACTGAATGCACGACACTGAATTAATATAAGGCCTACATTAGATCGGCTTCAGCAGTGTGCAATATGCTGCCCTGAGAGGGTGAGTGCTCAATGAGGTAAGCTAAATTTGCTCAAAGGGTCCGTTTTCACTAATAGGAAGTGGCATGAAATAATCATCATTAAGTGGTCAAAGATTTGAACCTGTTCATAAAATTGCATCTAGAGTAATTAGGTGGCTAAGTGTGTCTCTAATTGTCTTATCTCAATATTCCTCTGGCTCTGAAAAATGAGAAAAGTAACAAGTTTTGTAAAAAGAATGAATTTACAGTAATTTGAATCTAGAAGCCTAAAGCCTGCAACGATTTATAGTGTTGCAGGGACTGTAGATTTATTCTTTTTGGTGTTTGTTTAAATCTACTGTGAATATGGTTTTTTAAAAAGAAAAAAAAAGCTAATGCTACATCTGGAAGTTGTCTGATTTTAGTTTTACAGCTGTTGTAGGAAGCATGACTGGACATTTTTTTTATCCTTAAAATAGATGTGGAACTGAATTGTGGAGTCTAGAATTTGTGGATACTTTAAACTGATATCAGAGTTGATTTACTGAACCAAAAATCTTCTTTGGAATGATGAGCTTTGCTGACCCAAACACCCAGTGAAAATAGAACTTCTGCTTTTCATTGATTTCTCTTAACAAACCACAGAGCTAAGCCAGGGGAATAATTGCCACACAGTGCTGTATTTGCAAAAACAGTTTACCTGTGTTAAAAAAAGTACTAAGACATGGGAGGAAAAATGTCTCCCGGCTGACCATTAAACACAAATTATCTTGGGCATGACTCTGAGTAACAAACCTCTGGATCTGAGAGAGTGTATGGGGGAAGCATGGTTGTGTGATGCCACAGCCCTGATCCTTTTCTTTCAGCCTCCAACGCTCGCTGCTGTTTTGGACATGAAACTGAGCTAAAGGCGTTTTTCTCATGGGCTGGACACTACTGAAAGAGAATGGTACCATCAAAGCACATGAAAATCATTTTATGCCATGTAGAATTCACTAATGACATGTTTAACTATTTTCATTCCCCTTAATGAAGTTAAGCAAAATTCCTTTCAGTTTCAGTTTTCTATAGTCCTGTGTTTTCTGTTGTCTTTTCTTTTTTTCCCTCTGACCCTCTATAATGTGCTGGTTTTGTTTCTTTTTTTTTTTTTTAATTTATTTGTTCTCTTCACATTCAGCTCCTTTAACTCGGTTCAGCTGGTAAGATTCCTCAGACTGGAATGATCATATAAAAACTAAAATGTGAAGAGTTACCTTTTATTCTTGGACAAATTGGTCACCGCAACGTGGAGTGTACTACAGAATTGCCAAACATAAAACAATGGCATTTTTACTGTGTGGTGATGAGAATAGTTCACCTCGCTGATGACCTCAGGAAAGCAGGCTGTTTCATGCAGGCAATTTTAGCTCATTGAAATTTCAAAGATCCCTTTCGAACATATATCACAAAAAGCTTTCTTTTAGCCCATTGGCTCTTTGCTCCTCTCTTCTATCATCAAGTTTAACATGCTGCTGAAGGCTTGCAGAGAAGGCAGCGCAAACTGGGCTTGGGGAGAAGTGGACTTGGAAGGAACGTAAAAGGAGTAAGGAGAAATCTGGCTGAAATTCAACAATACATAGAGGAAATAGGAAAGGACTCAAATTTTCAAGTATCAACACCAAGACCACAACTAAATTTCAGGCTACCAAAACCAAATAAAGCTAAGAGCCGGATTGCAGATGTGTATTTTTGTGCATGCATTCATGCTGATCACAGAGTAAGTGCCATTCACCTCTGTGAGCTTCTTGAATCATTGAAAAATAAATCTGTGCTTTCTGCATGGTTGTTTAGCAGACTCACATCCTCCAGAGACTGGTGTAGCGGGTGCCAGCAACATAAGCAGAGGTTTATGCTAGCTCTTGTGGAACCTGTAGGAGATTATTCACAGAAGTGAGTACTCGACAAGACGGCTGAGAATGACATCTTCAGAAAACAAGTTACTGTGGATGAGAGACAAAAATGACAAAACCTATAGAAAGCAGAAGCATATAATTTGTAAGATCTTTCAGTGCTCCCAGTCACAGTTAGGAACACCAATGAGGTTGTCTGAACTGTGTTCTGCCTTACAATATAGCCTGTATAATTTCTAGTTTTGTTTAAAAGTCCAACTATAACTTAGCAAAAATATATTTCGCCGGGGGTTTTAAACCCACTGGTTTTGCCCGGGAAGAAAACACCCCCAGCGGGACCCCCGTATTATCTCCAGGGTGGTCGTCAGCGAAGAGGAGGACAGTGGCGAGTAAAGGAGGGATGGGCAACGATTGCTTTCTTCCAAAATAAAAGGTTTTAATAACATGAAAATAACAAACAAAAAACACCTGAGGCAGGCACTGAAACAGCACCCACCCCAGGGGAGAAGCGAAAGAGCATGTGGCCTTGGGGCCAGGGGTTTTTAACAGGTAGGTAGGTGGGTTTACAAAGGCATTGTCCTGTAAGGATACACGGATGGGTTACCTACAGGTCAGGGGTCCAATGGGTGTTAGGGGATTGGTCTTGTGGTGGCTAAGCCAGCCACAACCTGGGAAAGGGGGAAAATTCTGGATGTGTGCCCATGTCTGGGGACAAAGAGGCAACAGAAACCTCTGTCTCCAGGAGGCACACTGCAACATCCAACCTGAGGGCAACAGCAGCAAATCCACTTTAAGGCACTCATCCATCATTTAAATTTTCAATTTTGATTCTGCCTCTCCATTCAAGAAAAGGACAAAGAATGAAATTCATTCATAGTGCCCAAGAAATTTCTATGAAAGTTTCTTTCATACAAATAGACAAATGGTCTCATTGAAGTGGCAAGATAAAGTGGATAAGAACGTACTGTTCCTTTGAGTTTATTATGCTGGAGCCTCTTTAGAGATTTCCACCCTCTTTTTTCAGGAGCTGCCGGAACCACACAACTTTTAGGTTGTCACTCTACCACTGGAACAAAATTCCTAATACCCTCAGAAATCAATCCTTTTCTCACAATGTCCACATTATCAATGAAGGAAAAAGGGAAAAGAAGAAAGTTTATTTATAACATCTTTATATATCATTGAGTTCCTGCATATAGAGTTTTTGTTCTGCTACATCTTGTGCTTGAAGGGAGATTTATGCAAATTCCATTGGAAAAAAGGAGACACAAAGCACTGAAGGCAATCAGGAGGTTTTTCAGAACAAGAAAAATGAGATAAAAGCAAGCAAATGACAAACTGCATTTGAAATCTCAAAGGTAAGGGAATTTTTGAATCCCTATATACTCAATAAACAAAAGGGAATGAAAATACAGACTTCTTTTAAAATTTACAAAAAGTTTATATCAACTGTTAAATGATCAGTAAAATTCATTAGCTACTTTTTTTTTCTGATAAGTCATGGATCAATCTTTGGAAGACAGCAGGGAAAAAAACCAGGTGATGATAGCAGTGGACAGAAGTGTGGGCAGAGTGGTTTACAGGGTGGCTAGGCAGGATTAGCTCAGAGAGCGAGCATACACACGCACACAGACACACACACATCGGTTTTAGGAGATGAGCACAGAAATCAGTGAACCTTTTAACTGACATTTAGAAAAGTTCACCATTTCGGGAGTGATTCTTGAAAATCGTAATGTAGAAAATAAATCTATATCTAGAGAATAGACACTGGTTTCTGCTTTAGACTGATTGCTTTCAAGCAATAAAAGAGTTTAGTCTGGAAAACTAATCTGGCCATGACCCTTCATGTAATTAGTTAGACTGACTGTGGAATTGGGTCCTTGCTTGGAACACATCCTTATTCCACAGCATCTGACTTAAATACTCCAGAATCAGTTCATCCACGTAGTCCCACTGAAGGCAGGGGAAGCAAAGCATAGAGCTCTGACCTATTTTTCAACTTTCTGCTGGCAAATTGATCAACACACTTAATGTGACTGAGGTGCTGCAACTGTGTGCTGTTTCCCTGTGTGGTGAATACAGAAATTTGTCTGCTCCTCAAAAGCTGCAGCAGAGTCTGAGAAACAGAAGCCCACTGTGCCCCAGGTTAAAGCCTCACTGCAGATAGCACATGACCCCAGAACACATAGTGCCAGCTTTGCAGAAGAAATAAAGGAATGGTGACACAGTGTGTGTTAAGCAGGTGCCTGATGCACTTATGGCCAGAGAGTCTTGTGAAGTAATTCCCAGGTTCAAGCTGCTGTGTATCACAACATTTCACAAGGGTCTACGCTCAGCTGTAAGCTGCAGTGGAAACAGTAGCAGTCTGGTAGGAACTGCTTTGCTCAGTGGTTCACTCCACAGCACAAGACAAATGTAGCAGTTAGGGTAAGTACACCTGGAAATGAAAGACGGTTCGATCTAGGAACAGGTAAAGGAAAACTGACACCCAGCCTGATAAGGTTAATACAGGTGACAAGAACAGACCTGTGTTACTGCTGCCAGGTCATGCTCTGGAGATGTTCACAGAAGATGCACAAACTGAACCTCGTAACCTTTTATGAGGGGCCCAAAGTTGGTAGAGTTTTCAAATATATGGATGTACACAGGCCAGAAGCTGTGAATCTGCTGCCACTATTTTCCAGCTTTGGCTGTTGGGACACTCAAAAACTGGGTATTCATTTTGCATGTTTCCACTCATCCCAAAATTAGAAATGTGTTCCTAGATAGCTAATCCAGCACAGAGCTTTCTGTTACAACAGTTTCCTTAGAAATACTAATAATTTGCCCCCGAGTGTGACCATTGTGAAGTTTAATAAGCTAATACGCTATACTCGTACATTAATCTACTGGAGTTTCAGGGGGAAAGTGGAAGCAAAATAGTTCAATGAGAGATTAGTCTGGGTTTTTCTCAATGAAAGATTAATCCAGAAACAGTCCCTACATTTTCTACTCATTTACTCAGCATAAGAATGTATTAAATAGTTCCTAAAACTACAAGAGTTGGGGAGCTTTCCTGTGACACTTGTGCCATAATTTATTCTTTTCCTTTTCTGTTCTAATATTTTTCTGCTTTACATGATAGCTTCACTGGAAAATGTTGAGTGTAAAAAGCTTGAAAGTTTCATATTTTTCAATAAACTTAGGAAAATAAAGATTAAAGAGACTTAATATTTTTGCTTTATTACAATCACTTTGAGAACGGCTCTTTTTTAAGCTGAATCATTACTTTGCCTGGCTTAGAAAAATGTGTAGGGAGGGATTTTTTTTTTTTTTTTTTTTACAGAAGCATACAATTTTTTTTTTTTTTTGCTTTTAGAAGGTCCACAAAATTCTACAGGCTATGACAGGGAGTTTTGCTTGTTTATTTTTGTTTTGTTTTGCTTTTTTCATGTCGAAATTAATTTAGACCTGTAAAAAGTTTGACTCCATGTCTCATGAAAAAGCTTAAAGTAATTTACTGTGCATTGAGTTCCACAGATATATATAGATGTTTTGAGATACTGTTTGTCATAAGGAGTTTCTAGGATACTGTCGCCGTGGGACAGGGAATACCAGCTATTGTACTATTGTGTAATTTTTTTTGTGTCATGGAGCTGCGCACTTTTAAGACTAATCAGAAAAATGGATTTCTTTTGCTGTAGAGAGAAATCATTGGTGATTTGGAAGTCTGGAAATATCTTTTGATTCCTATAAAATCTTTTTATTCTCTGGATCCCCTGGTATTATTGAGGCTATGTCTAAAGAGTAAAAGGAAGGCAAAATGCTCTGCTGATGGAGCCCTGGAGCTGGGAAGTCCACACTCGGATCCCTGCACAGCTGTACTTACTTACTTGGTGTCAATCTGATAGGTACACACCTTCAAAGGGGCATCTGGGAGAGGGGTTAGGTCTCTTAGCGTCCTTGAAACTCTTTATTTGTGCTTTTGAGGCTATTGGTACTTCCCTGACCCCATGCTGGTACTACAAGAATAAACCCAGTAAGGGTTACAGAGAATTCAGTAAAGAGAAAAATGATTCACATTTACCTTGAAAATGAACGTTGATATCCTGGGATTTAAGGGTAAAGACATAACCCCATGCTGTCATGGAAGAGGATGCACACAAATGAATCACACAGATCTACGCTTATCCTACAACTTGATCCCATTGATACTAATAAAAAAAATACATTCTCTAACATTAAAGGGGGCATGATATAACTCCTGTAATATGTAATATTTACATTTTTCTGATAATCCTATTTTTTAAGCTTGTTTGGAATTGTACAAAGCGGGCATCTGTGTAGATATCTTTCTCAGTGTATATAATTATTTTTATCCTAAAAAAACCTAAGGACAGAGTTGTGTTTGAACAGTGAGATACACTTCATCACTCTCTTGATAGTCTTGAATAATTTGCTATATTATTTATTGTGCTCAGACTACTGCTTCCAGGGCTTTAATATCTTGCTATGATTTAGACAACGTTGGCAATACCAGTGTGATAATACTTACATACGTATTTAAGAAACTCTCAATTTATAGGCTCAGAATCAAAATCATCTTTAGAAAAAGAAAAGGCTAAAAGAGCTGAGAGTATTCAGAAGCAGCTTTTCCTTATTCAACTTGGGAAAAGGACAAGAGAGACTTCACATTCCCCAAGTAAAGAAAGTTGATCTAGTCAGCTTCTTTTCCTACTTTTGTCTGAGTTATCATAGCTTTACCTATGGTTCCAAACCAGAACCAGTTACTACCTTGTCCAAAAACACAAGAGTCAGATGGTGAATCTATCTGCCTCTAAATTTCCTCTCGTACAGTTGAGTGATTCCCCACAGTGCCTCGGGGAGGTCCACAGCCTCTCACTGCCCCTTGGAACAGGGATTTCAGTTCCAAGCAGTCATTGCAGTGAGTAGAAGACTTCTTACATACACCTTCTGACTCCCACATATGACGGTGAGGAAGCCATTTATTCTCTGTATACCAATGTACTACATATTATCTAATGTATCCTGGACTTTGCTGCTCAGCAGTCAGCACTGTAGCAGTGGCAGCATTAAATGACACCAACAAACCAGAAAAAAAAGAACCAACCAACCAAATAAACAAACAAGCTTTCTTATGGATGCTCCTCTATTTAAACATTTTGGGTAAACACTATTTTTTTTTTTCCCCCCCCTAATTTTTCTCTGTTCACAAATGCTTGTATAACTGAATATTTTGCTTGTATGGCTCAGTAGAAAACCCAGGATTTTCTTCCTACGTTAAAACTCATTTGTAGATTCTCACTTTTGCAAACATTCAAATGCAACTTGTGCAAAATAATAGGTGGTCCTCAAGACAGATACTGGTTTTAATATTGTTTCATTCTCTTACTGCCAATTGTCAGAAAGATATTATGCTTTAGACCTCTTTTCTTGTGGTTTTATTTATTTATTCACTGTGTCAGAAAATTTTTTAGATGCTCGATGGTAGGAGTTTTTTGAGCACATAATGACATGTAGGTGATTTGCCATGAAAATAATTTCACATGTGTAAATACACAGAGTATAGGAATGTTTCCTTATGCAAGCATTAACAAAAAAATGAAAGGTTTATTTTCTATATGTTAAAGGTTTCAGACCATGATCCATATGAAATTTCATCAGCATTTCAGTATGAGTAGGTTTTTATCTCATTCAGTATTAAGCTATGATAAGGTGTGACACCATCAGCCAATAGATAAAAAGCACAGCTGTAAGTATTAGCTACGGGGAATGAGCATATTGTCAGTATTTTCTATAACTAGGTTATCTGCAACCCTGACTGGTAATGACAGATGCCACCAGGATTATTCGCTCAGTTTTCCAGACAAGCAAAAAACTTTTTCAAAATGGTAGTATGCTCTTTAGCTGGTACAGTGCCATTAAAATAATATTCTGTAGATGTAATGTAGTATAAGTGTTAACATTCAGCTTATAATCTTTGTCAAGGTATTTTCTTCCTGTGAATGAACACTAGTAAAATATTTTAGTATTGAACTCGTTCCCATTTGTACTATTTTATTGTGAGGTTATTGCAGCACTTTCTAGAATTGAACAGACTAGAAATCTGAATTACTGGGGATGAAACTTGGAAACCATAACGTGCTATTAATGTATTTTTCTGGTATTTCTTCAAGATGGGTAAACTGTACGGGCAGTAGAACTAGATGACAATCCTTATTCTGGAAAGTACAGTTCGAAATAGGGAATGCACGTGACCAATATGTTGTAACCTTCAGCAGAGCCTAGAAATTGAGAATTAATTTCTGAAAGTTATATGTAACTCTTTTTTCTGCCACTGATAACAAGATCTGAGATCCCATGATGTTGTTTCAATATGTCAGCTTAAGCCTTTTTAATCTCCTTATGATCAAACTTCATCCTCCAGAGCAGGTAGTTAAGGCTGAGTTTATCATGATTATTTTTATTTTTTTTTTCCCTAAAGGGAAAAGCTTCATGCTACATGCCACATTTAAGAGGGAAAGAATAGAGTCTGTAGAAAACTGCAGTGCGAGTAAAGGGAAGTACAAGTGACTGCTTAGACATGTGTATACACACACATATAAATACCTTCAGACATCTCACAGACTTTCTACCTGCTAGAAAAGCTCTGTAAGAGAAGGCAGGAGTTTATGGTTCTGGAATCGGGGGGGGCGGGGGGGGGGGGGGGGGGGGGGGGGGGGAGGTATTGTTTTGGGTTTTTGTTTTTGTGGTTTGTTTTTTTTTTTTTAGCATATCAGATAGACGTACTATGCAAAAATGTGTTCAAGGGCTGGAAATCAACCCTTGAATGCTCCCTGATTTTTATCAGTCCCCATGCAGCTCTGCCCTGTGAAGCATTTCTCTACAGAGTAATTTTCATTCATGACATTGGAATTTTCTAGACTAGAAAACATCATTTGGCAAAGAAACTGGGATTTTCTGGGGTGTGTATTACTTCTGCTCGGTGAAACAGCAACCTCTCTGCCAAATATATCTTGGCAATGTGCTTAACGATATGTCTATTGTAACATGTATTTCATTTCAGTTGTCAGAAGGACTTAGGTCTTTATGTGGTGCTAGAAAAAAACAAGCACAAAAGAATTGCCCCAAGTTTTCTCAATAGCCCATCACCTCATCCTAAGGTAAATTAAACAATTTATGGAAGAAAAAGATGAACTTTACATTTGAAAAGATGAACCTTATTGAACTCATGGAGCCATTTTAACTCTTGGTTAGTTACAGGTAGGTCTAGTCCTGTAACTACATGTGTAACTACAGTGTCAGGGACTTACCAAAACTATCGGTCTTACAATGTGTGCTGAAAAGGATTGGGAATTCTGATTAGTCAGATTTGGAAAGCTCATACTTCTGCTAGTTCTCTTTGCCTGACCATGCTTTATCTGTGTCTCCTACATCTTGGTCCTGGGCTCTGCAAACTACATTACCCTGAGGAACAGAGCAACCCCAGCAGTTCTCATTACATTATATTGCTGCTCCTGTAAAACAATTAAGCTCAAACAGCAAAACTGAGAGCCTGTGCCAGGCAGAGATAACAACTGGAGATGAGCACCTGGCAAACAGCAAGGGCCTTAATTGATAAACACCATCTTTTTTTGTGTGTGATCCCAGAGAATTTGTGAGTGATTTTCCCTGATATATTTGACATTTGGCTTATTTGTTGAATTACACCACACGCTGACCATGAAGAATTAGATTCTAACTCACATTGTTTAACTATGATATATAGTTTGTACTGCAAGATATATTATCTGCTCTTTAAATTGACAAATATAGAGCCAAAAAAAAGTCTTTCTTATACATTTCCCCATGTCACACCAACACATTTTTCTGCATACTTCTATTCCAGCTAAAATTCAGTGTTCAAGGTTTATTTAGATTAAACAAAAAGTAAAATTCTGGTTTTGGCAAACATTTTAAACAATATTGAAAACACTGCTTTGAAATTTTTGCTCTGTTCTCAACCTGGTAAATGAGGTTTTCAGACAGAGAACATACAATTTCCACATTTCAAATGACACTATTTTATGGCTTTTTTCAATTCTACATGTTAGGACACATTTCAAAAAAGATTATTTGCTCTCTGTAGGAAGAAGGATATTAGGATGCCCATGAACAAAAGTAAGAGCTCAGTTGAAGGTTTCTGTTAATCTACACAGAAGCATAATCACACACGTATAGTGAAAAATCACATTATCAGCTGCATTTCACATGGTGAAATCCTTGCACAATAAAATCATCGTGGTTTTGCATGAATGATAAAGAAGTGAACATTTCAGAAGATCAAAAAAATAATTTTCATATTTGTAATTTTCTTCTCATTCTTATGAATCGCTCTGTTTTTTTTGGTTGGTTGGTTGGAATCTTGATAAGAACAAACTACAATTTATGTACTGAAGGCAAATTTTGACATTCACATGGTATTTAGTAAACAAAATTGCATGTAACCAATGTTATGAGGCTGTCATGATACCTTTCATAGTCTAGCTTTAACATGTTAAAATCAACATTAAAAAAAATGCAATAAATACTTTTCTCTAACAAAGCATATATGATTATGAATACAAAACAAAGAGGGAAGTATATTAGAAGTACATCAAGAATTATTAAGTAAAGCAAAGAAT
Organism: Merops nubicus; assembly: GCF_000691845.1. NCBI lineage: Eukaryota > Metazoa > Chordata > Aves > Coraciiformes > Meropidae > Merops > Merops nubicus. The sequence continues at coordinate 12,440 of NW_008581116.1, read as the reverse complement.
TCTTAATTAAATTTTGAATATAAAATAGAGACTATGGCGTTTTATAACCTGAACAGAGTTCCAAAAAGCACTGTGTGTCCCTGTACACATACATCTTCTATTATCATGCAAATAATTGAGCTTCTCACAGCCAAGCCCCCTGTGAGCACTTCTTTGTACTCTGCTGGAAACATCATTCATGTGTGGTTTGTGGAGTTTTGGTTTGGTTTTTTCCACAAAATCTACGTGTTTTGGTTTTGTTTGTTTGGGTTTTAAAAATGAAACTGAATGTAAGCACCCTCACATTTGCAAACAGAAGATGCTAATTTAGTTGGTGGTATTTCATTTTGCCAGAATGTTAAAAGAGTATTTCCCCTGTCTCCTATTTTTACCTACTGCAAGATAGAAAAAAAAACAAAAACAAAAACAAAAACAACCAAAATAAAAATCAAGGCTTGACATAACTCTCCATTTTTGTCACTTAGCTGATAAGGTCAGTCCGATTCCTCAGCTTTCCTTTATTGTCAGTGTGACCAAGAGAGGAAAAAAACACTCCTCAAGAATGAGACACAGTCCTAAGTACCCTGCCACTATGTCCCATTTCCCAATTTCTTGTCCCTTAGACAGGCACAAGAAGCTAAAATGTAAAATCCTTTCCTTTTTCCCTCCCTTCCTCTCTGGCACACGGCACACCAGGTTTCCCTGGCACCTTTGCCCATACAGAAGAGCTGGAGCAGGCACCCGAGGACCAGGTCTGAGGCACTCACCACAAATTTCACCAGTCCCACAGCATATCCATAAATCGAGTCACTCTTTCATGAGTGCCTCAGAGAGATATCCTACATTCATTGACTATAAAGAGAGCACAGGGATATTAGCTGGACACACTAAGTAGTTTAAATGAAGCAATTTCAATGTGCAAATGAACTGCGAATTTATTTCCGTTTGGCCTACAGTATGCCAAAGGAAGGGGAGCCACTAAGATTTCTAAATAGATGACTTGTGTTAGTTTACACACCTATTGCTTCTATTGGTTGCAAGACAACTCCCAATCAGAGGATTTAAATATTGATTAAAGAAATTATTAACGTGAAAATTTTGGTCAGCAGTAATTTAGGGATAGATATCCTGAAGAAAATAAGATCCTTCTATACAGTCTATTTGCAGGTATAACTAGTTTGCACCTCACAAAATTTAACTTCATAAACTATGTCTATAAGCATATTTAATATTAAGTAACAGTAACTACTACTGCTTGCTGAGGAGTGTGTTCAGTAGACCCACGTGGTAAGGACAGGGCTCCTCCTGCACAAACGTGTTAGTTCAGTTCTTGACCACACTCTTGAACCTCCTGGCTACTGAATTTCCTGAGAGCTCTGTGAACCCCCCTTCGATTCAGGTTTCAGAGAAGTCTCAGCACAGGTACTGGAAAGATACACTCCAGCTGTGCACCTAATGCCTTCCAGCTGTGCTCTTGATACATTGGAGCCTGAGTCAGGTCCAGATTAAAACCAGACACATGCAGGGTCTTGAGTTATGCTCTGCTCTCCAAGTTACGTAACCAGACGTGAAGCCAATGCCATCTAGAGAAGGTTTTCTAGGAAAACCAGCAAGAATTCTTGGAATATTTGGTTTACAGGGCAAATTTCAAGAACTATATTATTACAGTTTTCAGCAGAAGAAACCTGTGTCATACTAGGAGATGCATTAAAGAGAAGAATATCATTTAAGTCTGTTGAGCATCTTGGTAAGTAAATACATAGTTTTTAATATATCATCTCCTATTATGTGTATATGTGTATATATATATGTGCGTATGTATATGTGCTGATAGTTTTTAATGACATACTGAATAGGTATACTTTCTGATGGTGTACTACAGTGTTTGGGTCTGAGAGGCTTACAATTTATAAAGCATCTTCAATTACCAAAGTATATGAAAATATAAATTTTGTTCTTTAAGCCAGCTGTTGCCTGGTATGTATCTTTGGTGTGAAAAGAAAGATACTGTAATGTGTCTAGTGAAGCAATAAAAAATGCAGTATTCAGTAAAAGAAATAAAACAAGATAACAAAAACAGAGCATAGAAAATGAGATAAACAAGACTACTACCACAAAAAACTCCCATCCACCATTACCCAAAGGCTTCATAAATATACAGTGGGATATATGGCACAGAAAACTTTTTATTGAGAAGGACGGGTCACTTCTGCCCACCCACTCTTACTTGTATTTTCCAAGTATGTGGGTAATGGTTGCCAAGAATCTGGTCTGGTAGTGTTTTCAAATTTTTCCTGAGCAGAATGAACTATGACTGAACTTCAAAAATTATTTAAACTCATACATCTTCACATCTGTACATCCCATTCAGGTATGCTTAAAGTAGCCACTGACAAGAAAAAAGGATGATATTTAGCAGAAACCAACAAGGAGGAGACAGAAGAGGTGACAAGTGATACATTTTTCTGTTTAGAAATTCACAGACAAAACACACTCAGAGTACATTGAACTGAGAAGGAAAGATTTCTAGGGCATTATTAAAGCAGAGAACCAGCCAGAAAAATAATCTTTTGAATCACCTCAAAATGCTGATTTTTTTTTTCTAAAGCAATCTGCTTTCTTTCTTTTCAGCTGCTTAGTTCCATTTTAATCTTTCAGGGTTTTTTCTTTGTTTGTTTGTGTCACTTTTGAATGAAAAAAGCCTTTTCAGAACTGAAATGCAGATTCATTAAGAACTGAGAAAATGAAACATACTTTAACTTTGAAAATATTCATAGCAAATATATAAAATCTTTTTTGTGTCCTTATTCCTCCTGCTTTTTTTATTTTTTCTCTCAGCAGGAGTACCTATCTGGGAACAAATTTATCATTCATAAAGAGGACCCTCATTTTTTAAGGGTTAGATTCCTCAGTTTCTGTGGAAGCAGTTCAGGTGCCCAAATAGCTCTGATAATGCCATCAGAGCCACATGCATGTATATGGACCTTTCAGACAGGTCCATCTATACGTATACATTTCCATATCCATATGTATCAAAAAAAATTACATTAGAAGCTTATATTTAGGGAGCTTTTTTCTTCTGTATGAATCAGGCCAAAATAATTGCTCTTTACAAAGACTTCCAAGTCATTTGAGAGGCTGGTGATTCAGATTTTGGTTTTCTTTTAAATGCTATTGGGGAAAAAAAAAAAAGCATCCTGCTTACTCTGACCAGCTTTATCTACACTCTCAATTACTTATAACTTCTCTATTCTGGGATGAGAACAGCCAATGACAAGGCAATGTGTGCTTTAATGTTGGTTGCTACATTTTATCCTCTGAGAGGGATTTGTGTGGTGAGAAAGTCACGCAAAAACATTTGAGCCTTAGGGAAAGAAGAAGTGAACAAAAATGTGGGTACCTAAGAGAAGGTCTATGTTAGTCCAGTGATTTGGGTAGCTTTGAGCAGTACAAAGAGAAATGATAAATAAAGGTCTGTTTCTGTTCATTGACCAACTGTTTTCTCAACCCATAAAGTACCAAAATCAATTTAATGCTACTTAGTAATAGAGGACTTTGTATGGAGGACCTTGTGTTTATCCTGTGATTTAGAAAGAGTCATCTAGTCAAAGTCTGTGTCTACAGATGAGAACATGCATTTCCTTCCAGGACTCAGTGTGAATAGAGAGAACGATTTAAAGACTTGAGAAAGAAACAATGAAGTTAACTCTGGAGTCTTTGAAAAGCTGAGGGATGTGTCAGGGTAAACAAAGGTGTTTGACTTTTTTTTTTTTATACTTATGTGTTGAGATATGTGCTAACTCTGCATTCAATAAATTTTCTATGCAGAAGATAAACTGTAGGTAATCTGATAAAAATCCTACTTTTCAACATTAAGTTCTCCAAATGGACTCCCCATTTTCAAAGAAACCTTTTGTTCTGCACACCTATGCCACTTCAGAAAGAAGCCACATCACTCAGGAGGGAATGGTAACAGGGGGCTTCTAACTCAGACCCTTCTTTTTGTGAGGGATGGAAAGTCTCTTCTCTTTGAGTTAGATGGACGCAACAATGTGTCTGGGTACAACTGTATCCTGAAATAACACCCAGGAATTGTTTTTCCTTCATTTGCCTTCCAACACCAGGGATTTATGTTTTGTTTCCTCTCTTTTTGTTGCTAAGAAGAAAAACCCTGAATGCTCAACTGGAAAGCTTTATAGGCCTTGTGTCTTGATAGTTTTGCTCACCTTAAATTGAATGTACTGTTGTAGTCTCACCTGAGAGCATCCTTGCATTTCTGACGAGAAGTTAGAGCCAGAGCCTTCAAATGTTTTTCAAATTGGCAGGCAGTGAGTAGCTTGTAGAGAAAGTGAAGTGCTTGTTCCTGCTTACATGATTCATTATTATTTTTCCCAGTCATTATGAATTGAAATAAGCCATCTGTTATAATAACAGTGCACTAGGAAGCATGGCTTTAACTAGGAATAGAAACAAATGTCACATAAAAATGAGTTTGGAGATGCACATATACATCTAAATTAGGCAGCACAATAACAGCAGCAATGGATATGTATATAAAACTTGGTTTGTGAGACTATTTACTGTTGTTTTTCAAGTAAGACACAGTAGGCTGCTACCATCTAAAACTGATAAAAACAATCTCTTCAGTTGAAAAGAATAAATTTTATTCACTGTCCTTCAATATTAAATCTAAGTATTGTTAGACTAATAAGGCAAGTAAATAAGAAATTGGATACTGGATACTAAGTATTTTTTTTCTGTATCATTTTAGATCAGTGTTGAAATTATTTCCAAAACAGCTTAAGAATAACTAAGGCCTTTTGACCTGAAAGTGTTTTTTTCAATTATTCATTAAAAATAATCTACAAAATAACTTGCCATGTCTGTAAGAACAGATCTTAAATGCTCCTGCAGAGCTCAGATGAATGGTCTGTTCTTTGGGGGTGTTGTCATGCTCCCTTGACTGTTCTTTGAAAGGTTTATACTTGACACTAAAACAGAGATAAGAATTTTATCACAGTTGCACTTTTTCTCCCATTTTACAAATATTTACATTATCATATTTTATAAGTATAAAAAACTAAAATGTGTTCTTAAGAATACATTTACAGGTATGATTATATACTGCTGTATCCCATCTTCCCAACTGCTGTTTTCCCAGTGTTTCTTCATGTCCATCCTTGCCTTTATTCTTCCAACTTAAGTGCAATTTCTTTAGGTCAGAATTAGCATTTGTTCTATGTTCATAAAGCATTCTATATGGAGAAATCACCAACAGTTTAAAGTCTGTTTCGACAGAGTAATAAAGGAAGGCTGTGAGATCTTGTCCTATAAACATCTGCAATGCTTGTAAATTACACTCCCTACAAACAAACTTTTTGGGTACCTGGCCTCTCAAGATAGTTTGGGGTTTTTTTTCAGGTCTATATGAGGAATTCATGCATTCATTAGGTGGCACGGTACTGCTGGGTCAAAACACGCACCAAAACAGGCAGACAGTCTGACTCAACCATCCAAGGTGTAACAGAAGGGAGAAATGGATACAATAAAAAATTAAATTTTATACTTAAGGCCTTGTAGTCAGAATCAAGAACAGGGAGTTCTATTGAAGATCTCAGTAAAGACTTATTTTTTTTTTTCTTTTAAACATAGCCTGTAGAGCATTAGAAAAGGAGGCATGGGGTCAAGTCCTTCGTCTGGCTAATGGAATTTTAATCTCTGCCTTTCTCTCTTTTGTTAAGTATGATAAAGCCTGAAACCAAACTTCGAGCTGCAGGTATGTTATGAAATGTAAATGTTCCCTAAGTTATTTACAAAAGATTGCAATAAAATTCTGCAGCAGAGCCAATAAGTGCAGGATGTTAAACAGGAGACTTATCTTTTGTCTCTCATGTTTAAATTTGTAATTTAAATCAATGGGAACTTTTACTTTGAATTTACTGTGGAAAAATAAGCCGCAAATGCTTGCCTAGCACATTTAAGTTTGGCGTTTTTTTGGTGTGGTGTTTTGGTTTTTTTTTTGAGTAAGAGACTGTTAACAGTCCTGGCTTCAAAACTATTTCAGTAGTAGGAGATGGGATTTGTCACAATCTACAGCTGAAATATGAATGCCATAATCTGGGACAGATTGTGCTGTAAACTAAAGAATAGTTCAAGATCCTTATCAAGATACATATTATAATTTAAAGTGTGAAATTACCTGAAGAATAAAAATCAGTAAGGACATGTTAGCACAATATGAGCAGAATATTGTTTCAGAAGAGCACAGTTACATAATGAATGAAATGTATTTTCCAATAACTACAAAGATTCAATTCACAATTTTGATCTGTAGGTATTTTCTCCTACTGAATTTTAGGTTAATATATAAGTTACCAGCCTTCCTCTTCGATGCTCTGCTCAGGAATGGGAAGTAGTAGTTCACTGGAGTGGTGAAAGGATGAGATATACAAGGTGCTTGAGTATCCATTGAATAGAATTTATAAATATGTCGATAAGTAGGTGAGATTTTCAGTTTAACACTATTTATTATCTGTATATTGAATATCCACATGTTAATTCAGCAAGCACCCACATGCACACATATGGGAAAGAGCAAGAACCAGAGCATGCACAAAATAAAATGTTCTCAGCCACGGTAACCCATCTAATAAATGACAAGCTGGCCTTCAGGACCTGTAGGAAATTCCTGGTCCTGAGATTGAACACAAACTATGTGGGTTATTGACAATGGTAGGGCTTCGCTTCAAACGCTGCTAAGATTTGTTAACCTCAAAACATGTCAGTCATCCCTCAAGTCTGCACAATTATCTTCACATACACATATTCCATGTCCTCCAGACCCTCCTAAATTAATGGAAATTCTTGGAATGGAAAGGGTACCTTAGTAGGGCACTGCTGTTGTACCTCATTGTTACCTATCATGCTATTAGATTAGACATTCATCTTTTATCCTTGTTCAGCTCCAGTAATAATGTGTCATCTAAGACTCCTGACTTTTAATTAGGAGTCATACTGCTATTCCTCACCTCGCTCTACTATGCCCTGCTGTGACTTTTCTGTCACTTTGCTCTTCTCTGTGATATGATACAAGGTAGGGGAGCACAAGGGTTAATGCAATTATTTACATATGGTAATACAGTGTATAGCAGTGAATTAATAAAACAGTTTGCAGCATTTCAGAGCTAAAACAGCAGTTAGACATCATCTCATCTCTGATTTTATTTTTCAACTTTATATTCCTTGCACAGCTCCAATGTCACCTCTTTTTTTAGAGGATGATGTGCAATCAGGCTGGATATGGAAGATAGTAGACATTAACAATATTCCTTAAGAGAACTCTAAGTGAATTTCATAGCTTGATTATGAAACCAGGCATATAAAATTGTGTCCCCTTACAGTTTGATCCCTTTTTATGCTTTTCATTTCTCCAAGGTGGTCACAGTACAAAACCAAGGAAATAATAATATACGGTTACCCTGTTGAAAAAAACTGCAAGTATTAAGTGCTGAGTGCTATCTTTATGGAGAATCCAGACCTGCTGGAGTAAGAAGGAAAATTGATCTGACTTGCAGGAGACCAGAATGCCACCCACAGATGTGCCTGATTGCCAAACACTGGATTCCCGCTGTCCCAAAATCACTGTTATTTCTGATATCTAACATTGGTCAGTTAAAAGGTAAGACACTGAAATAACCAATGAGGACTGAAAAAGCCAGATCCTTACCTCATGCACAATGGTGTCGCTCTGAGAGCAATTATACAGTGATGATTTATACAACCTGAGGAAGCAGATACATGATTTAGCATGTACAATACACATTTTCTTTATATTTACAGCTATACCTTTGAGGAAACATTGATTAGGAATAAAAATATTTATGCACAATAATTGTTTTAATAAAAAATTGCATTCATTATTTAAATATTTTCATAATTGCTCAGCTCGTAAAACTGAGCACTGAAAAAGAAAAATCTGATAATATTGTACCATTATTCCTACTAATATCTCATCCAAAGACAAATTAATGTTCTTTCTGATACCGTTAATTTAAAGTCTATCAGATTGTAACTGCAAACATGGAGACATAGCATCTCACTGAAAGTTATAACAAATGAGATGAATTCCAGAGCTTAGAGCATGTTCTTATCAGTTACAAGCACCAAGATTTAGAGAAATAAACAGACAGAAGAGGCAGTCAGTAGTCTTATAAGGCTGTTTTCAAAAATGCAGGAGTATATGTGGATAGAAATATTATATGACAGTGTTTGATTTAATGGTAATTATTTGCTAAGTGTTTAAGCAAAGAAAATGCAAAAAATATATTTTGCTTTCTCTGTGAGACTAAAAGAGAGTACCTCAGTATGGCAAACCTGACTGAGGTCAGATTGAAATTTGCTCTGATTTAGACATCAGGAGAAAACAGTTCAATCCCCAACTGTCTCTCAACTGGCTGATTCTACTTCAAAACAAGTAAGAAATCCAGACAGCTTGTCAAAGCAGCAAAAATCTTAAGATTATATTCTGACATGATCCTGGGGACATTCCTCTCCCAGGTGTGAGCAAGGATCTGCCTCACCAGTTTGTTCAAGTGTGGATTGGTAAGTAATCAGAGAAGGCACCTTTAATGGTCATCTATTCCAGACCTCCTGCAATGAGCAGGGACATCTTCAAATAGACCAGGTTGTTCAGAGGCACATCCACCTGAGCTTGAATGTTTCCAGGGGTGGCACACCTACCACCTCTCTAGGTGGTTCCAGTGGTTCAGCACCTTCATCCTAAAAAGTTTCTTCCTTCTATCTAGTCTAAATCTACCCTCCTTTAGCTTAAAACGATTACTCCTTATTCTATTGCAACAGCCCTGCTAAAGAGTTTGTCTTCATCTTTCTAATAAACCCCTTTGTAGTAACAGAAGCCTGCAATAAGGTCTCCCTGGAGCCTTCTCTTTTCCAGACAGAATAACTACAACTCTCAGCTCATCCCTCAGGCGTGTCAGCTGCACCACTGAACTGCAATAAGAGCATAGTGCAAATAAAAGGATGATCCATGAGAAAGCCTTGTGCCATTTGCATGGCACTGCAGAGTACAGCTGACTGTGTTGTGGCACTGCTTTAACAACACAGAACTGTCTCTTTTTTTAAGATTTAACAACCTATCAAGAATGTCCTGTCTGACTACCACTCAGCGACAAGTGGCTCTCTGCAACCAGAAAAGCCAAGTGATGCTGCACCTGAGGAATGCTTGAGGGGTGGCAGGGGAAGAGGACGAGCTCTTTTAACAAGACCTTGTCTGTTGGATCAGGTCACTAAGTCTTTTGCATACTGAGACTTGAGTATATATTAATGGTAATGGATTTCCCTGGAAATGTAATTTTTTCTTCTTGAGCTTGATTGTGCCCTGTCTTACATTAATAAATATAAAAACTGTGGTAATGACAGAATTAACATTGCAAATTTAGATCAGAATGAATATTGCCCTGAAAAGAGTCCAAAGCAAACAAATTTATGCCGTGTTCAGAAACCTGTCAGAAAGAGGTTGGAACGTACATTAGTCCTTAGCAGCAGTGACTGCAGAGTTTATCCATCATAGTCTAGTCCATGGATGCTGAAGTCACAAGAATTTATGGAAAGGAGAGAAGGCACCCATAGCCATACATGCACAGAGGCAGGGTTCCATTTTTCAGCAGAGGCAATACAGTCACTTAAACTCAGAAAACAACCAATAAACAAAACCAAGCAGTGACAGCGATTAAAGTTCTGAATCATTACCGTTATGAATGCAGAATAAGTAGTATTATTTAGTATGTAGAATACATATTAGGTAAGCATTGGTGAGTTTTCTCAGTGATGCTGAAGCTAAGGAAGCACATCTTGTTTCTTAGCCTTGTAGACATGACAGGAGACACTGAGTGAAATCTCATTAATTTCATTTGGGTTGGGACTCCTACCACTCATTTTAGCTAGATGAAGAGTTAATGCCTCGTTCCCACCAAGAATCTCACACTGTAGATTAAGTTCTTAACAGTCTAATATTCTCTCTCGTTAAAGCACATTTTGTCACATTTCTATAGTCTGGCCACTCCACAGCCACAGTAAAGTGAAATGCTGTGAGTGCTGAAAACTGTGAGGCATTCTTGTACGTTCAACAGCTCCTTAGGACTACAGCGCTAAAGCTGGGCAGTGGAATTTATCTGCATCCAGGAGCCTACCCTCAGGAAGTTTGCTGTTGATATGAAACTTGGAGGAGCTGCTGACACACCACAGGCTGTGTGGCCATTCAATGAGACTTGGACAGGCTGGAGAGTCTGGCGGAGAGGAACTTGAAATTCAGCAAGGACGAGTGTACAGTCCTGCACCTGGGGAGAAATAACGGCATGCATCAGTACAGGTTAGGAGTTAACCTATTAGAAAGCTGCTTCACAGAGAAGGACCTGGGAGTTCTGGTGGTCAACAAGTTAACGAGCCAGCACTGTGCTCTTGTGGCCAAGGAGGCCAATGGTATCCTGGGGTGCATTAAGAAGAGTGGGACCAGCAGGTTGAGGGGGATTCTCCTCTCCCTCCTCTCTTCCCTAGTGAGATCACATCTGAATTACTGTGTCCAGTTCTGGTCTCCCCAGTGCAAGGGAAACTATTGAGACAGTCCAGTGGGACAGGAAGATCTCTTTTATGAGGAAAGGCAGGGACACCTGGGTCAGCTTAGCCTGGAGAAGAGAAGGCTGAGAGAAGATCTTATCAATGTTTATAAATATCTGAAGGGTGGGTCTCAAGAGGATGGTGCCATCTTTTTTTTCAGTGGTGTCCAGTGACAGGATGAGAGGCAAAGGCACAAAATGGAACACAGGATGTTCCACCTAAACATAAGGCAAAACATCTTTACTGTGAAAGTGACGGAGCCTTGGACCAGGGTGCCCAGAGAGGCTGTGGAGTCTCCTTCTCTAGAGACTTTCAAAATCTGCCTGGACATGTTCCTGTGTAACCTGCCCTGGGCAAACCTGCTTTGGCAGGGGAGTTGGACTAGGTGATCTCCAGAGGTCACTTCCAAACTCTACCATTCTGTGATTCACTGAAAAGTACCAGTCATCTGATCTAAATATTGGTATAACCATAGATCTCCTCCCTTTAGTTCAGATTTGTACATGCAATGAAATCTTCCATGGTTTATTCTGAGAAAGGAGCATTACTTTACTTTTATGGTGATGTAATTGCTTTATAATAGCTAATAATGACGCATCTGCAATATCGTAAGCATAATGTCATAAAAACAATTAGTTCCTCTGTTATATCTCAGAAAGTTATTTCAGAAATGGGATGAGGTTCAGTCATTCGTGTAGACAGATGCTATTTTACATTTGGTAACGTCGTGAAGAAGATAGCTTATCTAACCCTTTACAGTCACAAGCAGTTGTTTCAGAAAGTCTGTCAAAACAAAACCACTGTAAAAGCTACCAATGGCTTTGACATAAAAAGCAAAGAAAAAGAGTGAGAAGAGAACTGAATGTGGGAAATCAGGCCTCATTGAAAACTAGATAGCACTCATGCATTTTCTCATGTCTTTTGATCTTGCAACTCTTGTTGCTTTAAACCTCAGTGCCGCAATTTTGGACCCACTTCTTTTTGAGGACCCAGGCAGTAATTGGCTCCTATGCAGTGTGCTGTATGCTCAGGTCCTGGACTGCACTAGTCTAGTTAAGGGAAAACATTAAAGAAAAGTTTTCATTAGGAAGCTTGAATTGAAATGTAGGTGGGACAGGAAACATAGGGACTGTTATTGCAGTTTCAGGTCTATGGCAATAGCATTGAGAAAATGTCATACGCTATTTAAATGACACCCTGCTATCAAAATCTCTTACTCTTTGAAGATTTCAACAGAAAAAGGTGATATAGCCTTTATAGGCCTCAGAGGACAGCTGTAGTTTTAGGCTTTATTTTCTCTTTTGCCCTGGGGAACTCTCCTATTGACTGTGGATGACAGCTACACTACAGAACAAAGTTTCTCATAAACCATACTTGTGAGTTAAGTGCCTGCTTCTTTATTTGCAACTACCACCTAAAACCCTCCTTCACTGGGGGATACTACTCTTCCCACAGCCTCAGCAAGTGCTGAGCAAAAAGCAAGGTTCCAAATGAGGCCAATATGACCATGCTGCCTCTCAGGAAGAGAGGTGGGGAGCAGGGGGTGTATTTCACTAAAGGCTATTCTTCCCTCTGCCAGAAAAGTCACATACTTCGAGGGATGTCCCACTTTCTGGGCAGGTGTCCTGCTGTGCCTAGAAAGCAACTGTCTCTTCTCTTAGTTCAAGGATGAGCATTTAAAAATAGTTCTTCTCTTCCTAGCATTGTTGGCTTTCCTTGTCATATACAAGCTCATTTCAGATGGAATATCTATTCACGGGCCCAAAATATTTATTTTATATAATTCAAAATAAATTTTATAAAAGCTATACTTTTTATATATTTTTATT
>NW_008581115.1:1121-4403 GCF_000691845.1 Merops nubicus | reverse complement strand
CCTGCTCGTGAACAGGCTGAGCAGCATCTGCACACTCACCTCCTCTGTAAGCTCACTCCGTTACAGCCTAGACCTATTTGAGGTGGTTTGGTCTGTAAAGTGCTCTGAGGCTCAGTGTCAAATCCTGGGCAGGTGAACAGAGAAGGAGTCACTCTTACAGAGCAGAGAGACTGATCCTTACAAATCCTTACATTACATGTATTCACTGTGTTCTGTTCCTAAGTAACAAACTGACTGAGGTGAGCTGGTGGTCAAGGACTGGGCAGAGTTGTCTCTTTACCTGTGTATCCACTTCTCCATTGCCTCTGTGGCTAATGAGCTTTTGTACCAAAAAAGAATAAAAAATCAGGGGAGTCTATATCTTTAAAATGCCACAGAACTGACTTTTCCATTTCTCATGTCTCACCCCATGACTGCACCACTGTCCTCCCCGAACTAGGGTCATGTTTTTGAGGTGACTGGAGTCTCGGTTGTGTTCTGTAATCTCAGTGTGGGTTTTCAGTATCTTACTGTGTCTCTTCATCTCTGTTGCTCTTTTGATTTTTTTAATCCACGTGTAGAACTTCAGTGGTTATGTGAACCACCTAATATCAGCCTGGTGCTGCTCCTCATTTTAACAAAATAATTACAGGAATAAGAATCAGTGCACAAACACGGGGGGTGTGTATATATTGTAAATATATTTATGCAAGTGGGAGGTGGGAGCTCTGTGCTTCTGCACCAACTACATAACATATAAATTTAAAGTGTGTTTTGTATGTGTAAGCAAGGGTGTGTTTTCTAAGCTCCATGCCTTGTCTTTGTTCAGCTCAGAAGAATGGATCTCCTCTCCCACCAAGAAGCAGCAGCAGTCCCTGCAGATATTCCCTTCAGAACTGAACGGGACTCCCCGGAAGAGGAAGCTGTAGGGAGCTGCTGGGAGCTGCTGGGAGCTGCTGGGGCCGTGTATGGAAAATGTGAATACTCCACTTAGAGGAAATGCTCATCTTCTATTACCCCTTACTATGAAGATTTTTATACTGATAGGAGATATAAATGAACTTCAGTTAGCAGTAATGAAATTTCAGTATTTAACATCGATAGCCTAATTTTTGTATAGTTAATTTTCATTTCTAAAAGCTTCCAGAGTTTTTATGTTCTCATGTGAAAAAAAAAAAAGTTTAAAATATATGCTTTTTTATTTATGAAAAAAATCAATCTTTTCAATAAAACTGCTTCGATACAAAGCACTGGCAGTGTAACTGCAGGAACTGAGTCACCAGAGCATGGCGTGGAGTGAGCTTCTCATTTAAGAAGCATCATCCCAGGCTGCCAGGGGAGGAGGATTTGGGGCTGCTCCCCTTTATTGGATGAGCTGTTGAGGTAATTTGGGTTTGGGCAATGATGTGCTGAGATCCCACTGCAGCTGATCCCAGAGTCTGCAGACAGTGAACAACAAGCTGGGGTCTGAGGCCATGTCCAGGGTGTTGACGTGGGAATTCCATCTCATGGGGAAAAGCAAATAGTAGCTGGTGAGAGGTGGAGGAGGCTCAGTGGAGGCAGTCTGTGGGCTGGGGGTGGGGATGTGTCACTGCAGGTGCCAGGTCGTGCTGACCCATCCTGACTGCTTCTCAACAGCTGCCACCACTGCCTCCTAAGAACCTCGCTGCTGGAGCAGAGCAAAAGTTGGTCCTTGACACCAAAACTGTGGCTGAGGCAGAAGGATTTGAGTAGGAAACAGTAATGTCAGAAAGGCAAAAGAGAAATCCTTACAGCTGAACTGTGTGCGTTGGCAGAGCTGGAAAGGGAGACGTAAGCTGGAGGTAAAAGAACCATGCTGGGGAGCTGTGGGGCCTGGCAGGACACTCACTGCATAAGGCTGTCTCCAGGGGTCTGTTTGTTTGGGGTCTTTTAAAAAAAAAAAGATTATTCTGTTGGCTTTCATAAATACATAAAATTGTATTTTCCATGGTTTAAGAAATGGTGTCTTAAAAAGACACCAAGAAAGAAAGTGGTCAACAGGTCCAGGGGTCTGTTTGTTTGGGGTCTTTTAAAAAAAAAAGATTATTCTGTTGGCTTTCATAAATACATAAAATTGTATTTTCCATGGTTTAAGAAATGGTGTCTTAAACACTAAACAAAGTAGTCAACAGGTAAATGAGACATAAAAAGGAGAGTCAGAGGTCACCTCTAGGATCTGAATCACAAGGGGTTTGGTGGGGTGAGGGGCAGGAAGGCACCAGGCAGGGTTAGAGGTGAGATCCCAGCCTGGGGCAGAGCAAGCAGGTGGAAAGGGGCCTGGAGTGGAGAGCTCAGCCTGGGATGGTGCAGAGCTGCTGCCTGAGGCTCTGTAAATGAGGGGTGCAGCAGGAGAAGGTGTCCCAGGGTGTGGACGAGCTGGCTCACACCAGCCTCAAATTTCTGCTTTGCAGTGAGATCTGATACCAAACCTGCTAATTTACACTTCCTCAGCCACCAGCATCTGAGAGAGAGCTCTTCCAGAAGGAGACTTCCCCTTAGAAACAGGCTGGTGGCTGGGGGGAGTTTCAGAGCACTGATCCGCGGGCACGTCTCCGTGCCATTGCCAGTAGAACTGGGGAGAAATGGAGCAGTGCATTCTGTGGTGGAAGGTTCCCTCATGTCTCAAGGACAGCCTGAATCCCTTCAGACCTCAGCTTGCCCTGTTCTTCAGGAAGCTAATGACGTGCAGGCTCTGAGCAGCGGGGTCCCAGGCTCTGGGCTGGCACTGCCAGTGTGCTGGGGTGTGTCCCCCTGCCAGAACCAGCAACGGGACGTGAAGGGTGGGTGCCAGAGCTGTGCCACAGCTGTCAGAGCTTTCAGGACACTTCACCAGGGAATTTTCAGGATTTTTCAGCAGTCTGTGCAGCTTATTGAAGTGCAAGTTCTGGCTTTGGCAGCTTGATTCGGTCCTGGCAGCACATTTGAGCTCTGAAGGTAAGTGTCTTTATTAATAGTTTGGTTTTTGCTTTACTCATTCTTTACTCTTAGACAGAGCAAATGGGGAGCAAACACTCGGGTGTGTGTTGCCCTCACTGATGTCATGGAGGGCTGGGCCAGCTCAGAAGGAGGAGCTGGTGGAGACCTGGACAGGCTGGAGGGGTGGGGACAAGCCAACCTCATGAGGGTCACCAAGGCCAAGTGCGAGGTCCTGCCCCGAGCTGAGGCAGCCCCTGTGTCAGCCCAGACCAGTGCAGGGCTGGAGAGCAGCCTGGGTGAGAGGGGCCTGGGGGTGCTGGGGGTGAGGAGCTGGCCAGGAGACCCCAGCCGCCTGAGCTCACCCCC
>NW_008581115.1:0-975 GCF_000691845.1 Merops nubicus | reverse complement strand
CCGAGGGGGGAACCCCTCTGCTGGGAGCCCAGCAGGAGAGAGTTGGGCTGGGGCAGCTGAGAGGAGAAGGCTCCAGCTGGGGAGACCCCCTGGGGGCTGCCAGGGCTTCAAGGGGCCTGGCAGAAAGCTGGGGGGGGACTTTTGGTCAGGGCCTGTTGGGACAGGACAAGGGGGGATGGTTTAAACTGAAAGAGATTTAGACTAAGAGAGAAGGAAGAAATTTGTTACACTGAGGGTGTTGAGCCCCTGGCCCAGGCTGCCCAGAGAGGTGGTCGCTGCCCCATCCCTGGAACCATCCCAGGGGAGGTTGGACACAACTCTGAGCACCCTGCTCTAGCTGGGGATGTCCCTGTCCCTGCAGGGGGTGTCACGAGATGACCTTGAAATGTCCCTTCCAACTCAACCCAGTCTGTGATTCTGTGATTCAATCAAACACCATTTTACTTGGTGCTGCTCGTATCTTTGACAGTTCTTTAAAAATTAAGATTAATTGTTCATGCAAAAATCCATTCCAGGATTCAGTTTGCTTCAGACTTCCCCTCCTTGCTCTTTGTTATTAATTCTAACAGGGGTTTTCTGGTGATACCTCCATCCTCTATCACAGTTTGTGTTTTCTGACTCCTCCAGTGTGCTTCTCATTTACATCTTCTCCCTGCGTGGTAGCAGCAGCATTGTTTAAAGGTCTTTGTTCATCTCTCTGCCCTGCCAGCAGAACAGGGGTTCTTAATCAGAGACTTCATGGCTACAGAAGGGGTTGTGCTGGTGTCACATTCAGTAAAGCGTTAGTGAGGAGCTGTCACCAGAACATCCTCTGCCTTCACACAGCTGCATTTTCTCCCCACGAATTCTGCTCCCAGTGCTTTTCACACTGCTGGGGAGCCAAGCTGGCTCAGATGCACTGCAGGAGCAGGGCTGCCCCAGTTCCCCTGCCCGGGTGCAGCCCAGCCCAGGGGACAGTCTGCTCCAGTGGGGGTT
>NW_008581114.1:0-1681 GCF_000691845.1 Merops nubicus | reverse complement strand
CCTTGGTGTATCCGCTTTCTCTCATTTGCCGTGATTTTCTTCTCATAGTTTTGTGATAGATGTTACCTTGAGTCTCAATAGTTCCTTTCTCTCTGGTTTGCTGAGAGATGCAGAAAGTTTGGGAATCTTAACTTTTATGGCCACTTCCCTGGATAAGGGCTGTTTTGGGTGGTAGATCAAAGGAGCATCTGTCTTTCTTAATCGCTTTGCAGAGATCAGCAAGGCAATTAACTTCTCAGTTTTTTGTAGGCAATTAACTTCTCAGCTTTCTGTTATGTTACATACATGGTTAGTTTTACAGGTTTTCTATTTTACGTATATAAATGGTTAGTTTTATAAATTTTCTACTTTAGTTCCCTTATATCAGTGGGTGTAGGCTTATGTCCATTCCAAAAAAATACTTGTACTAAGAAAGAATTTCCTTTTCCATAGGCATTGATTTAACTTGCACAGCTGTGAATTGATACCACGGAATGATTGCTCTCCAAACTATGCAGCTACCATTTCACTAGGGCAGTTTTTTTGTGCCATACTCAAAAGGAATGCCTGGCCAGCTGTGCCACCCAAAAAGAAACACAACCAAACTGCCAGGGAAATGCACCATGGCACGTGAGACACAAATAAAGTCCTTGAGAATGCTCCCCCAAAAGATGGTGGAAAAAAACCCCATAACATTCAGTTGCATGTCCTTTTAAACATTTAGGACAAATACCAAACCATTTAAATACACCTAACAAGGCACTTGCTACAGCTGAATCTGAGTTCATCTCAGCTTGTCCTTGGTTAAAGTCAACAAAACGCACTCTGTTTATTTTGCTGGCCTAAAGACATTTCGTCCAGTCTTATGTGGTGGAAAGTGAACCATTTGCCACAGCTTTAAATCCCCAGTGATTCAGAGCTACCTGGATGGCTGTCACCTTCTCTGAAAAACTCAAGAGATCTGAACTGATGATACACATCTTTGGCTACCTGATACCAAACAGAAATATACTGAGTGTGTCCAAAGATGGGCAGTGAAGCTGATGAATGGTCTAGAGCACAAGTTTTGTGAGGAGGAGCTGAGGGACCTGGAGTTGTTCAGCCTGGAGAACAGAAGGCTCAGGACCTTCTTGCTCTCAACAACTCTCTGAAAGGTGGTTGGAACCAGGTGGGGGTTGGTCACTTCTCCCAAAGGACAAGTGATAGGGCAAGAGGAAATGGCCTCAGGTTGCACCACAGGAGGTTTAGGTTGGACATTAGGAAAAAATTCTGCCTTGAAAGTATTGGCAAGACCTGGCCCAGGCTTCCCAGGGAACTGGTTGAGTCACCATCCCCAGAAGTATTTAAAAGACATGCAGAGGTGGCTCTTAGGGACCTGGTTTAGTGGTGGATTTGCCAATGTTAATGGTTGGACCTGATGATCTTAAGGGTCTTTCCAACCTAATCATTCTACAATTCCATTTTTCTGTGGCCGATCGGCAGCGTTGTACTGGAAGGCTACAGCTCCCGGTGCATCCTGCAGACCAGCATGGCCCGCAGTCAGGTGATGGAAGACTCCAGCTCCCATCAAATGACTAGAACCAGACCAGCTGGAACTTGGCCAACTGCAAGCCAAGTGCTAGAAGTCTTCTGCTCCCGGTATGCCCAGCAACCCGCCCTGTCCGGCCGCAAGCCCCCTCTCGGAAGCCTACTGACACCCAGC
>NW_008581113.1:3762-3981 GCF_000691845.1 Merops nubicus | reverse complement strand
AAGCTTGTGCGAGGCTCCTGGACACCTTCCCGGTGAGTTTTCCAGAGAATGACTACAGATGAAATGCAATTAGACACAGATGGACGGGGTGGGGGAGGGGTGGGAGACGAGCCGAGCTGGAAAACGGGGGGAAGGGAGCGATTAATTGCGAGGCCACGCGTGCGGGAGAGGGATGCGCGCGGAGCGGCGGGGGCCGCCGGCGCGAGCTCACCCGCGGCG
>NW_008581113.1:1183-3664 GCF_000691845.1 Merops nubicus | reverse complement strand
TGATTAATCATGGATGGCAGCGGCCAGGAAGGAGGACGCGGAGCGCACACCGAGACCAGCACCTCCCTCACCCCTGCGCGCCGTTGGCTCGCTGACAGCAGCATCCTCGGCTCTGGAGTCTGACATGCAGCCCTGGTGGAGGGCAGGCAGAGGGGAGCGGGTGTTGGCGAGCCGAGCGACGGCTCCGTGTCCACCCCATCCTCTGGGAGCTTCGACACTTCAGAAACTTCAGCCTCCTGGGTCTGGGGAAGAATGAAAAAAAAATGTGAAAGCGGGGAGTGGAGCTAGTCCAGGCGGGAGGTGAGGCAGACCTGACTGAAGGTCTAATTAGCAGGGAGCACGGAAAAAATAGAAACGGGTTTGGCAACAGCAGGCTGCCAGTGCTTCCCAGTTGGAGAGGTGAGGATGGGGCACAGAGCAGTCCAGATTGGTGCAGGTGGCCCTTTGCCTCAGGACTTGTCTCCATGCACACCCTGGCACTAACTGAAAAAAAAAGAGATTTAAACATAAGTTGGTTTCTGTTTGGGGGCAGGAGTTTGGTTATAAGTCTCCAGAATTCGACTTCTTATTGCTTTGAAGGAAAGCTTAATAACTAGAAACTGGCTTTTTTTTTTAAAAAAAAAAAATGTGATTTTTTTTGAGAGGTCAGAGTCCTGCACAAGCAGAGAACCAGAAGATGAGAATATCAGCAACTTCCAAAGTGGGAGACCCATGGTTAAACCAGGACTGCTGACAGGCCTGCAACTTTAAACCAGGCTTCCCAGTCCAGTGGGGATGACCTGTGGTGGTCTGCACACACATCTCAGTGTCCCCTTTTCTCTGCATCCCCATCAACACTGAGGCAATATCCTTCCCACTGTCACTGTAATTTACAGTGGATGATGTCAAAGTGCTCATACTTTTTCCCGTTAACCTCAGAGCCTCCCCTTTCACAACAGTTCTTTTGGAGAGCTTTGGACTGAAGTAAGGCGTTTGATTACATTTTCCTGCCCTATATTTCCCTCTGCTAAAGATGTGCTCAGACACCCTTAACTAGAGTGCTGTCTTCTGTCAGGGAGGTGGGATCACTGGGCTAATTTTTGTAGGGTTGCTTGGACACGCTGCCTTTATATTTGTCCCTGCAAGATTGGTGGGGAGTGTTATTTAACGCTTCTAAACAGCTCCACGTTTTCCATGTGCCACTTCCTCATGCAATGCAGAGCGGTGGCCAGAATCTGGACTGTAGTAATTTCTTTATTTTCCTCTTTTTTTCCCCCCCTTAATTCTGCTAAGTAGTATTTCAGAAAGCTAATTATTATCACAAAGTAAGAGAGGAGCAGGGCATATGAATTGTTCGGAGGCAGGACCAGAGTGGGTCTTTCCAGACAGAGTTAAGTTCCTTGTGAAATGTGTGCTGCAGAGCTGTGGAGAGCTGGGGTGCTGCTGATGAGCTCGGAGGTGCCTTTGCAAGGTTGTTTTGGGGTCCCTAGGTTGGAAATAAGCCATGTAGTTTCCCAAGCAGAATCAAAACATGTTGGTGGCATCAGAAGCTGACAAAACCGAGAGCTGGAATAAATACTTAATGCTCCTCCCTGTGAGACCTCTGCTCACAGGCAGTAGTCATGGAAAACAGGACAAAACAGCTGTGGATGCCCGAGCGAGTGAATAGTGCTCCTTCATTCCTCGCTGCTATGCAGCGAGGTGTTGTCCTCTCCTCCGCAATCTGGCGAGCCTCCTTTGTGGTTGCAGTGGCCTGGGCTGGTGGCAGGAGGAAAGTGCTGGAAGCAGCTGGCAAGTTGCACCCACACCAGCACGGTGGATCTAATTTTGGCATTTGGAAGGAGCCCTTCCACTGAGGCCGTGTGGAGGGACATCTCTGCCTGGCCTGAAGGGACCGTCTCCCTGTTCTGGGCAGAGGGACCGAGAGCAGGGAGATGGGCAGGAGGGCACCTGTGTGCTCAAGGCTGGTACAACATCCATGTTTTCACTCAGAGTTCTTCCTGAGGTGCCTTTCTGTGCGGGCAGGCAGTGAAGGACGGGGCAGCTCATCTGCTGTTGCCTTTCACGTCCACCAAGGGGGTGGTGGGAGCAGGGGGCTTGCACTAAGGCTCACCTCATGGCATAGGTGATATAAGAGAAAGGAAGAAAAACAGGGACCAGAGGATGTAATTTGCTCACTCGGCTGGCGGGTGGGCAGTGAAAGGAATGTTTAGCTAATTAGTGTGAACTATTGATCGATCCCGTTTGGGCAGAGGTGATGCTGTGATGGGGAGCAGCATCCACCTTTGTGCCGTTGGACCATCCCGGGGGTTATTTGGTCCTTCTCCAGCCCAGGGATCGTTTCGGTGAGCCCTCCAGCACCAGCAGCAGCGGGGGCCCTGGCTCTCCGGGGGCCGCAGCTTGGCAGACCGGGGGCGGGCAGGAGTCCTCCCATCTCCACTGGCACCGTGGGGGTTGCCCAGCCCCCTCCCTCGCCCAGGGATGCTTCCTGATGGCGTAAGG
>NW_008581113.1:0-1152 GCF_000691845.1 Merops nubicus | reverse complement strand
GAGGGCCGGTCGCCCAGCCTGCCTTTAATTCCCCCAGCTGGCAAACAGGAGGCCTGTGTCGGTTGCCGGGGCAATGTCGGGAAGCTGTGTTAGTTTAATGAAGCATTGGGAAGGCTGCTGTTTATTTCAGGGGAGCGGGGGCTCTCGCCTGCCAGGATGCTCCCCCGGGGCGGCTGCCAAAGGGCTGCCAGGCCTCGACTGCTGCCCTCGGCCCTTCCCCGGGCCAGCCCTCAGCACAACATGTCTGCCTGCTCCCCTTCCACCTCAGCCCAGCCCGCTTGGTGCTGTACCCTCAAACTTGTCCTCCTCCAAAAGCTCCTGCCCCTTCCCCGGGAGGCCCCCGGCCCCGCTCCTCCTTCCCCGGTACCAGGGTGCTGACATGGGAGCCCCTTCCCCTTCATCACCCACCTGGGTTACCTGGCTGGGGTGTGGGGCTTCGTCTCCTGATTTAAGCAAATGAAGGCTTCAAGCATCAACATCTTCATAGTAAAGGTGACCTACAAAGGAGGGAGAGGGGAAGAAGATGGGGGGGGGAAAAAAGAAGCCTTGCATTTATACCCCTTTACCAGTGTCTCTTCATGATTTACAAAGGACTGAATGTGGGGCTTGGGCTTTTTTATCCTCCTTTGCTGCTTTTCTTCCCAGCGTGTTATTTCAAGTACAAAAGGATTTCTGGTCTTGTTTAACCTCGGGGGGGAGGGGGGATTCGATGGACAACTCCAGCACTAATAGGCTTGTGACTATTCAGATAAAACTTCATTAACTGATTATTTAAAAAAATAAGCCTTATTCAGACCTGTTAAAAATCAAGGGAGTGTAAATGGGTGTGAACAAACAAATGCTAGGTGGAGAGCCCCTTTGAAAGTTCAGTAAGCCGCATCCATTTAATACAAGGCTAAGAAGGAGCCTCTCAGGCCAAAGACCCATGAATTTTCAGGGAAAAAAACGGCAAAATGATACCTGCAAAGAAGAAAAGGCCTTTTCTTGTGTGAAAAGATAGATGCATTTAGTAATGACATACAGACAGAAACGCACCTGATGTTTTTCCCCTCTTCCCCCCCCTTTTTGCTGGTTCTGTTGTAAGTGCTGTACAAACAAATGCTGTCCTGGACAGTGCCCCCTCTGCTGCTGCAGCAGAGCTCCCGTGTGCCT
>NW_008581112.1:0-10161 GCF_000691845.1 Merops nubicus | reverse complement strand
AATGCTCTTGGATGCATCTCATCAGGGTCCGTGGATTTATGTCTATTCAACTTCCTTAACTGATCACTAACCCAGTCTCCATTGACTAGCAGAGAGTCTTCCCCCTTCCAGGCTTTTTTTCCTGCAGCCAGGGTCTGAAGTTCTCGAGGGCTGGTCTGAGGGTTAAAGACCAAAGCAAAGAAGGCATTCAGCAACTGCCTTCTCTGCATCCTCAGTGATCTGGGCTGCTGCCTCGTTCAGCAGTGGGCCCACACTTCCCCTGTTGTTCCCTTTACTACTGATATATTTGAAAAAGCCCTTTTTGTTCTCTTTTACTTCCTTTGATAGTTTTAGTTCTAAGAGGGCTTTGGCATTCCTTACTGCCTTCCTACATATCCTGACTATCTCCCTATATTTCTCTCAAGTGATAAGTCCCTTCTTACATGAGCTATACACTTCTTTCTTCCATGAGATCTCCTTCAGAAGCTCCCTGCTCATCCATGCAGGTCTCTTAGCCCATCGACCCGATATTTTACGCAAGGGAACACACCTATCTTGGGCTTGAAGGAAGTGGTATTTAAAAACCGACCAGCTTTCTTGGGCCCCTTTACCCTCTAGAGTCTTAGCCCATGGGATTCCCACAAGTAGATCTTTGAAAAGTGCAAAGTTAGCCCTGGAGAAGTTCAGGGTTGTAATCTTATTTGTTGTCCTGCTTCTACCTCGTAAAATACCAAACTCCACCATGTCATGGTCATTGTCTCCAAGGCTATTCCCAACCTTAATGTCCCCAACCAGTCCTTCTTTATTCGTTAATACAAGATCTAGCAGTGCACCTCTTCTCCTCGGTTCCTCCACTACCTGCATTAAGTTATCATCAACGCACTGCAAGAGCCTTTTCGACTGAACGTGCCTAGCTGTGTGGGAGTCCCAACAAATATCAGGATGATTGAAGTCTCCCATGAGTACCAAGGAGTGTGTTTTAGAGGCTACCTCCAGCTGTCTGTAGAAGGCCTCATCAACATCTTCTTGGTTTGGTGGTCTATAGTAGACTCCCACAACAGTGTCACCCCCGTTCACATGTCCCTTAATTCTTACCCACATGCTTTCAACCTGTTCTGCCTCTCAGGATCCATTCAGGATCCATCGGACTCAACAGAGGACCACCAACTAACTTTACTGACCACTGGATCAAAAGAGCCTTACAGTTAAACTTGCTCTCTGCAGCAGCGTGGGACATGAGCTTCTCTGTTTTGTCTATCAGGACTGCCAAATGCCTGTCCTTACAACATTTCTATCATATTTCAGAGTGACTTATATATCACTGCTGGCTGTTAATATAATTCAAGTATACTTTTAAGAAATTAAATTAAACACACTCAAGAAAGAATACAAATGGAAGTTGTTCAAATAGAGGACCACAAAATTGTATAGTAAACAATATGACTCTTCAGTAAAATGAAATATCTGTCACACTGGTTTTTGATAGACAGAAGCCATCTAGGCAGTGGCATGTCACAAGAGGAAAGGACAGCTTGTGATGCACAGTATTTTTCATTAAAAAGCACCCCATGTGTCACAATCTGCCATTAACACACTCTAACTCTGTATGTCAGTATGTAGTACTGACAGACTGTAGGTTAGATAATGGAAAATGAAGGTAAAACTTACATACTGTGTATTGATTTCTTTTTCATGTGTGTTATTAATCTGCTCATTGAACTCATGAAAGAAGCAGCAGCTCTTGAATACAAGGCCTCATTAGGACCTAACTATCCGAAAAAAATAGTTTGTAATTGTGACTGTACTTCAGTTACATTTGGACAGAAAAAGCTGCATGTGAAATAAAAAATCAGCAACAGTAATATTTAATTTAAAACAAAATAAATTATACAAAAATGAGAAAACTAATTTCAAGGACATCAAAAGGAGCAGCCAAAAGAGTAAAATGCTAGCAAATTATATGGAGACTACTGAGAAATACATGAGGCCGAAAGCCAAAGCTCTAAAAGGATCAAAAAAAACCCCAGCATGATGAATCAGAAAAGTAAATTTCCTAAAGCTATTAAAATAAAACAAAATAAAACAAATAAAATAAATACTTTTAAAAAGTCTAACATGTGTCTTAATGTGGGAAAGAGAACAGAGTATACCTTGACAAATGAAATGCAAAATCACAATAAACGAAGGTGAAACAATTTTGAGGTATAAAGGAATAGAATCTAATAACCCAGTGTTGTTCAGATATTACAGAAATGGGAAGATTGCCTGATATTTAGTGATAAACAGTTATATAAAAAGAGCACTCAGGGAAGATAAAACCATAACAGAAAAGTTAAATTAATTCTCTCAGTCTGCACTGCCTGTGAAGGTGGATAGGATGGTTTTCATGTAAAGGTCATTCCCTATGTAGGATAAGACAGAACCATTGTCTCAAAGTGTCAAGAACCATTGTCTCAAAGTGTCAATTGTATTTTAGAACAAACCCATAAGACGGGACTTTAACAAATTGCCAATTTTCTGTTGTGGTATGTTACTACCAGTTAAACCGGCCTTAGTAATGAAACAGTTGGAAGTGGTAAAGTAGAAAAAGCAATTCTATACGTTCACATACCAGTTGTCATTTTTTTACACAATTTATAGAGAGTACAGAGGAATAGAGGGTAATCCAATAAATAACTAACATGATATTTCTGCAGACTTAAGATATTTCTGCATCAAGCTAATCGGTAGGAACCATAACAACACTAGTATTGATACACAAATAAATAAGGATGCCACATTATAGAAGAATCAGCATAGCTTTTGCAGGGAAAATACATACCTCAGAGGTTTAGTAGACTTTTTTGTTCGAGCAGGTAACCATATGAATGATGCAACCACTACAGGGTACATTAAGAAAGCTTTTGATGAGGTCCCTTATTAAAGGCTCTGAGAGAAATAGAGGTAATATGGGATAAGATGGAAGGTCTTGGATTAATAGTTGGCTAATAGATTGGAAACAAATTGTAGGAAGTAAATTTTGTATCAGTAAGAGCAAGGTACATGAGAAAAAGCCCATGTATAATGGCCTCTGAATCAGGCTTTACCATTTAATAAAAAGATTTTGTGGTATTTTGAAGTATTTTCTGACAATATCCATTCAGTGCATGTTGGTAGCTAAAAAAGTAATGGACTACTGAAAGTTTATTAGGAAAGGTCTGAGAACAATACAGAAATTATTACTCCACAAGTGAGTTTAACCATAGTGTATCCTCACCCTGCATACTGAATATAGCTCTGTTTCCTCACATTTCATACTGGAAATAGATGTATAGAATAATGATCAGGATAAACAAATGATAAGAAGTTTTGTATGAATGTATGAAAGTAATGTAACTGTCAAGGGATAGTTTTAAGGAAACAACAGGAAACACTTTTCACACAACATAGAATGAAGTTATAGAATTCATTGTTATGCTACTACGGAGACAGAAGTATAAGCAGAAACAAAAAGGGATTAGTCAAATTAATAAAAAAAAAGGTCCATTGGTGGCTAGTAGCCCTAATATTTGGAAAGCTGCTACATGCTGGAGCTGTGAAGGTATGCTCTGCTCTGTACATGACCTGTTCTTGCTTCTTTTAAAAGTCAGCCCACTGCTGAAGGACCAGTACAGCAATTATTTCTTTAATTTCTATTTCTTTTCCTCAGCCAAAGACAGTTTATTTTTCACATAAAACAGTATACTAAGATTTTATATATGCACCATTCTCAAGCATAGTTCTTACACACCTTTCATCTACAACCTGAGGTATTCCAATTGGAACAGGGTTTTAAAAATGGCCCTTGTCCCATAACCTTGTCTTCACTGGCAAAGAACCAAGCTGGATGTAAAATTAGTGACTTTACACCACTGTAGGGTCCATGAAGAGCTGGTTGTGGGCCCTCCTTTGTCCAGAACTGGGGGCGCAGTCCAGCAGGCAGCAATGGCCACAATGGCTTCAAAGATCACAAGAATCTTGCCACCTCTCTCAACAGCCAACTTTCTGCTGCATTGATACGCAAACCAGATCTAGAAATTGTTCAATAATGTGTACATTAATAGTAATAATAGCAACATTAGTGTTTGAGGAAAGATCCAGTCTGAAAAATTAGCCAGCCAAACTGAGCTGGTTGCCCACTGGATAGCATTCCTTCGTTGCACACCTTTCTCCACCCGTCTCTGGCAAGATCCCTTAGCATCCCTTAGATACCCATAGGCAAAGGGATGGTTTCTTCAGGTGAAACACTATGGTTGTTCACGTCCAGTGAGACTCTGGCCCTCCAGCACGGGTGTTAATGACTGTCATCTGTGACGGTGGCGTATGCTGCAAGCACCTGCCACCCAGAAAATATACAGAAATCTCCACTTCATTTTGCATGGGCTAGCAAGCACCAGTTAGTAATGACTTTGATCAGTATTTTTCTGTGCTGCATGTGGCAGGTGAAATGCTTCTGGTCTCCCACTACAGTTACCAGCTCAGTGATGCATCAGACCCCTAAAGATTCTTTTCTCAATGGTTGACACTATTCCTGGTTATATGATTTTGCTTCAGATAGCTTTTGGGTTTCTGTCAGAGAAATCAAAGCATAAACACTTTCATATTATGGACCATATGTTCAAAGGAATATATTAGAGGCATTTTCTTATAGCTTTCTGAGAAATGCAAGACCAATTAACTTTTTAAAAACAGGCTTCAGTGAGGCAAGAATCCTGCAGGAGTTTACAAGGATCGTGGGACACAGAAATCTGAAAGCAAGGGTGTAACGCAGAAAAAAAAAATGGAAGTAAAGCACAAATGAACCTATGGTGTTAGCTGACAAATATGAATACCAGCAATATTGCTGAGAAGGCAGGCACAGAAGTTAGATATGTCTTTTCAATTGATTTAATTCATGTGGCTGCCAGCGTACAGTTGAAAAGCTAGATTATTTTTGAATTTAGGTGTACTGCAAAGCAATATCTTTTCAGAAAGGAATTTTTCTTGATCTCTGTGGTGTTTGTCACCCACAATAATTTTGTCAGCTTCAATCAATGTAAATGATTCTCCCAGCACCCTCTTGTGAACAATTAATGCATCCAATGCAGGGAATATTCTAGTCCCTACTTGTTTTCAAAATAATTTCTGTCCTTCTTGGGACATACCTGTCTCCTATAACAAAGCCTCTGAAGATGGATAGTGAAGCTACTTAAATGAAGGAAAAAAAAAAAACACAGTTTGGAATATGCATTTGTGAACACACATCTTAGGCACAATTCACAACACTTCACAAGGTGAACCTTTAAGAGAATTTTTCTAACTCTTGATACCTATAGAAATATTTGCAAACTCTGAAGTTTCAAACATTTGAATTGGAGTTGCTTTTCTCTAATGACCGACCAAAATTCTATCAGAAAGTGTCAATCATTGAGTGACACCATGGAATCAATGACATGACATTGTTAAAAGCAGCTGTAGGAACACATTGAGAGAAAGTAAACAATTGTATGAAACAGCTGTAGGAACACCTTGTGAGAAATTAATCACAATTGTATGGAAAGTATTTCTTTGAGGTATTTGATGGATATTGCCCCACTTATCTTTAAACGGGAGTATTTTTTTCTAGCCCCTCTAAAAAGCTACTTTAGTGAGTTTTATTAAATAACTTATTTCCTGTGAAATTTGCAATAAAGCATAAGGTTCAGTCCCGTCCATTCTCTTTCCAACATACATAACCATGCTTAGGAGTTCTTGTCCATTACTACAATGGAGAGCATATGGCAGCCAAGTTATCAAAGATCATTTTGAAGTTAATCTACCTACCACCTACTTTGATCTGAAAGTCTTTACAGTTGTGCCGTCTGTTTCACCATAGCTCATTTTAAGCCTTACACTCAAGCAAAAGGAACAGCCTGACAATACAAAACTGACAGAATTGATCAAGACCAGAAACAACTCAGTGGTCTCAGTAAAATTAATCTCTAAACAATCAAATTTTGATGTGATTAACTTAATAATTCCATTTCTGTAGGTCTTTCTACAAAGTCTGCATGTTCTCTTGTTGGAATGGAAATTTTGTTTATAAAGGTGTATTTGTACACTAAAATGTAAGAATGGTCCATAAATTGCAAATGGCACTCAAACAGATCTACTCTGCACATTTAGATTTTGTTTTCACAGAATCAAATATCTCACATGTACTTTATAAGGTTAATGTATGCAAGGCACAGGCAGTAAGTATTTCTTTTTGCTTATTCAGAGGTGAAATATTTGGAAGATTAAGTGATATAAAGGCTTCTTATCATTATCTCTCCTGCTTCATGTATAACAGGAACAATTAAAAGTGAGGGATTTCATGGAGACTCCATACTGATCACTAGCTCAGTGCAGGCATCCTGTGGGTTTTGGAAGTTGGTCTAACAGACAGCAACCTCACAACCGCTCTGCATTTCTGGAGACAACCCTATCAAAACAGCACCAAGGTGGTCCCCACCATCTCTGCTCAGCATTTCTTGCCTCATGCTGGAGGCAGACCAGGGTCTGTTCTCTGGGCAAGGAAGGAAGTGTCTCCTTGTAATTCTTCACAGATTTACCAAATAACCTGACTCTGAAGTTATCTCACTGAAGACCAGAATATCTCACTTGGAAAGTAACCCTTAACAAGCATAGCTCCTTCTGCCCTTACCACACTTGGGATTGTGCTCAACTTAACACAACACTTTTGATACCTTTGATTTCCATACGAAGCCTTGGCTCAGAGTTAGGCACCCCCCTATGTGCATTTCCAGATAACCTACGAGGACAGACTGAGAGAGTTGGGGCTGTTCAGTCTGGAGAAGAGAAAGCTCCGAGGTGACCTTATTGTGGCCTTCCAGTATCTTAGGGAGGCCTACAAGAAAGCTGGGGAGGGACTTTTTAGGATATCGAGTAACGACAGGACTAGGGGGAATGGGGCAAAGCTGGAAGTGGGCAGATTCAGGCTGGATGTAAGGAAGAAGTTCTTCACCATGAGAGTGGTGAGACCCTGGAATGGGTTGCCCAGGGAGGTGGTTGAGGCTCCATCCCTGGGGGTCTTTAAGGCCAGGCTGGAGGAGGCTCTGGGCAGCCTGATCTAGTGGGAGGTGTCCCTGCTCATGGCAGAGGGGTTGGAACTGGGTGATCCTTGTGGTCCCTTCCAACCCTGACAGATTCTGATCTGTTTTAGCAGAGGACTTTAGAGCCCTAATGGCTCAATGGTTGGACTTGATGATCTTGGAGGACCATTCCAACCTAAAGGATTCTATGATTCTATGATTACTTCCAAGCCTAAGAGCTGCGATGTACACACACCAAGAACTCCAACACCGAATTACCTTTGAAGAATCCTTAAAAGAAATAATAGCCTGGAAAATGCCTTGCAGCTACTATGCAGTCAGAGCCTTCCGCCAGCAGATGCACTGATTTCTCACATCATTTAATGACTGCTGCCCACTCTGGAATAAATGCACTCCCATGATGTGCAACTATGCTCAACTGAGATACTTAATAAAATAACCAAACATAGTAACTTGCCTTTCTTTGCTCTTGAGTGTGGAGCTTTATGTGTCAATTTTAATCTAAAAGAAGAAATGTGCTGTGTGGGCCTTTTAAAACAGATTTTATTCACTAACTGAGAAGTTTCTACCCAAATGCAATGTTTATACATCTTAATAAGCAACGGTACAAAAACAGCCCCATCCCAAAACAGGTATGTCATACCTCCATGAAACTTCATGTACAGGTGTGTAGAGACTGCATGTTACCACCATTAGTGTTACCACCACTAATTACATTAATTATCCTATTAACACATGAAAAAATAAACTTTTATATCAAATGTAAGTAGGATACTGGGGACTACTTAAAGACATCATGCTATGTGAGTGATTTTATTATCTTAATTCTCATGGCATTTCTTATTTCACATAAGAAATGCAGACACCCAATAGTGTGGTATTTATTTCTGATTTTCCTTACAGGTGTAACTGTGTACACTGGTGTTCAAATAACTCCAGCAAGAGTACAGGAGCAGAGCAAAGTTAAACAGATCACTTGGATGGCTCAGACTGTCTGAGAAAGAACTCATCACCTCTGGACTGCTTCTGCGACCCTGAGAACAGCGGGCCAATGCAAGTAGTCAGACAGCTCAGTGGTCTCATTGCATCCCCTTGTGGTTGGGTGGCTACAGGAGCTGAAGATTGTCCATCCCCATGGGAACAATGGTCGGGTAGGGACTAATAAGCTTTTCTGCTCTCAGAAGGTGACCAGATTGGATCTGGAGTACTCAGAAGGCGACACAATTACCTTCTTCACAGTGTCAGTCTCTGCATTTCCTAGAAATGTGCCCATTTCTCACAGTCCCTGCTGAAGTGATTGTCCAACCCATGACACCCTAGAATTCCTCCTAGCACATCTTACAGCACACCATAAAGAAAGTGTAGAGGCCTATGAGTAAGTGTGGAGGAGGAATGTTTCTAACTACACTTTATCCCTGTATTTCCAAACATAGAACGGATGGAGCAGCTCCTGTTCGTGCAGACTATTATTCAGAGTGGCTTTGTGTTGTCTGTGAAGAATGATCCCGCTGTTAACAACCCAGCAAGCTGATCTCTCACAGTGAGTGCATGGGATTTGAAACAACAGAAATGTGACAATTTACACCAATTTTCATTAATACTATTTCACTTGAAATAAAAAAAAAAAAAAAAAAGTCTTTCCAATCTGCCCAACAGCAATTGGAATGGGGTTAATAACTTTGTTCTTCTGGTAAGAAATACAGAAGCTGAAGTTTGCTACACAATTTGAGTAGAATTTGCAGCTTGAACCTAACAATAAAGGTATGGCAGATACAGATTAATAATAATTTTTAAAAGCAAATATGAATCTCAAGCTGCACAATCCGCAAAATCCTTGTGATGCTTCGTAAGAGGAGACTGTTGCCTTGTGGAGTAGAACTGAGCCACTGTTTTCAAAGGTATCACTTCAAAGTCTACAAAAATATCTTGCAACAAGCGTTCTTCAACAGTCATTAACATATTCATAAAAACAGGTATTTAATTAAAAATTCTCATAAGCCATGACTGAAATTACTACTTACAATGATCTTTTAAAAATGAGTGAACAAATAACCTTCACAAGCTATTGTCTTTTCCAAAAGGAGTGAGTCCCACTATATATTCACAAGAGTTAGAGAGCGAGGGGGCGTGGGGGAGCTGGTCCCTGGAGGCAGCTCCTCAGGCACCGTGAGTTAGCACAGCTGCCCGAAGTGCCTTGAAGGGAGAGACGGCGATTTACATCACAAAGAATTTGCCCCTTTCATGTTTATTTTTCACCCTGGCCTTCCACAAGATCTAATCGTGTCTGTCAGCAATAGAGAATCTTAATAGCTCATGCCCAGCTCTTGCTAGCAGCTCGTTTTGTCATCTGAACAGGGCATAAACGAACTGCAAATGTCAGGTCATTGCTTCCTGCTCTTACTTCTGTCCACCCCTACCCTCCAAACTGCAGCACTTCCAGGTGTCCAATTTAATCCACGTCACCTTTGCGTGTTGCATATGCAACTCTTCCTGGAGATTCTTTTATTTATGCATCACAATATATGTTCTTAACTCTTTTTACTTAGTCATCTGTAAGAGTGAAAGGTGTGGAGTCAGCTCAGTAACCAGAGGGAATCATAAATCAAATACATGCAAGAGATAGTGAGATAAACAGGACAGCTGCAAAACTATAGCAATAATGTGGTCAGGTTTCCAATTTTGAACTTAAAATCCCATTTTGAGGACCATAACTGGACTAAAGGAATGTCACAATAATATATCAAAAAATTTGCTTTCTATCAAAAGCAATTACTTCTGTAATTTATGCTGGTCTACCTAGCCTGGCTATGAACAAACAGCTCCTTTACTTTTGGTATTTTTCTTTTGCTATTTAAAATTAATAAAACCGGTTGACTGTGAACAGATTGTGGAGAATAATATTTTTTACTGTTGCTCAAGCTGCACGACCTGCTGACAAACTACCCGCTGCCCTTCTTTTCCCACGGGACAGGGCTTTGCAGGAGCTACCTGGGCTGCAGAGGGATTTTCAGGTTTCTTCCCTCTGTGATCGCGGTCCCAGAAAATGCGTTCACAGGCAGCAAAGCCAGCAGCTGATCCTGGAGTCCCTGCC
>NW_008581111.1:289-808 GCF_000691845.1 Merops nubicus | reverse complement strand
AGCTTGCTGAAGCAATCTTATTAATGGCGTTAGCATATCGAATGTCCATTAACGGCCTTTCTCATCTTTCCAGGCCCGTCCCAGGAGAACATCCATGCCTAATAGGCTAAATGGAATATTTTTGTCCACCACTATGTCGATTTGAATTGGTTTATCTTCTCCTGGGAGATGTAAGGTGATCTTAGCCGTCTTTTTGGAGGGCTGCATTACCAAACAGTCCACTGACACATATTGGTTTTGAGGATACGGTAACACCACAGAGTGCAGCTACGTCAGCATTGAGCGTGGAAATTTGAGCTCCCGTGTCTACCACCAAAGTGACCGGATACCGTTTAGGTCCAACGGCACAAGTAAGCTCCAAATCTCCATTCTTGTTTTGTATTAGTCTCAATACATTCTGCCAATCTTTTGGCAGCCGGGTGGTTTTGGAGCCTACTTGTATCCGCATTATGATTTTTTCATTAATTGAAGGACTATTACTATTACTGTTAATGTCCATATCAGGGACTTGTATTTATA
>NW_008581111.1:0-272 GCF_000691845.1 Merops nubicus | reverse complement strand
TTTTCTCTCTTAGCAGGAGTAGGCCTACTTAGTTTCCCTGCTGGGCAGCCCTATCGGCTGATCTTCCCCGTTTAGCTGACGTCCCTCGGGAGCTTGACCTTGGCCCAGGCCTTACAGGACGTCTAGATTGCCTCTGCCGATTGGTCTTGGTATTCCCAAATTTCTTCCGCCAACTCTGTACCAATTGCCACCATTGGAAAAGAGAGTGGTCTAGGGTTAATACTGATTCGGGGAATTCCAAGCATCTGGCTTCATCTTTGAGCTTGGCGAAC
>NW_008581110.1:0-5210 GCF_000691845.1 Merops nubicus | reverse complement strand
CTCCTTGAATACTGACCAGCTGTCTTACACTTTATCAACTCAGATATCAGATGTCAAGCTGACGTGCCCCTCACAAGAAGTGGATACTCACTTTTCAATGTTTGATAGTACTGATACAAGACTGAAATGTTAGTAAGTTACAGCATGAGCTTTTGACCTTCAAGCTGTAGTGACAGGAGGGTTTTTCTGCTTTTGCCACCATTTATCACCAGGCACTCTGATCCCTTTCATGATCCAGCACTTTTCCTTGAGATACTTAATCTCTTGAAAGAAACTTCAGCACAGGGTGATGCTGGCAGGAAAGTTAACTGTCTCCTTTGGGTATGACATTTTTGTTAGCCTAACAACTTCTTGAAATTGTTAGTGCCTTGGTGTCTCTAGTTCTTATCTGAAGGGTGAAAAAGGCTGCCGTGCTATGTAAATACGACTGGACCAAGCAGCATGATAAGATTAGGGAAAAGCCTTCCATCATTTGTGTGCCAAATAACACTAACACCAGTTAAGCATCACAGAAAGCAGTGCTAGCAGAGTATATATAGAGTACCTATTCCTATGATTCAAAACCTGCAAAGCATAGTAAAATAGAATTACTAATGTAGCTAAGAGTCTTGGAGAGAAGAATCCTTTCTAGACACGGTATTTTTTTTGGTACTGCTTTCTCTGTCTTTGCAAACTCGGGACTGAATAAAGTACTTACTCAATGAATGCAATAAAGGATGCCAGTAAGCTAAAAAAAAAAAAAAAAACAAAAAAAACTGCCCTCAAACCTTAAAAAATTAGCAAATGCACCATTAACAGAATTTCTGTCACATGTTAACAGCAGCAAGATGCCTATCTACCTATGGGTAACAAAACATGAAGAACAAACAAGAGGAGCTGGAGATGTGTGCGTGCCCACAGAGCTATGATGTTATTTGCATCACTGAGATCTGTTAGAATGGCTCCTAAGACTAGAGAATGAGAGTAGAGGGGTACAAGTTCTTTAGGAAAGACAGGCAGGGAAGAAGAGAAGGGGGTGTCACCCTCTACATCTGTGGTCAGCTGGAGTCCATGAAGCTTGGCCTGGGGATGGATGAGGAGTCAACCAAGACTTCATGGTTCAGAGTTTAAGGGAAGGCAGGGAAAGGTGATGTCATAGTCAGGGTCTGGTACAGGACACCTGACTAGGAAGACCAAGCCAATGAGGCACTCTATAGACAGGTTAGAGTAGCCTCAGCTTCACAAGCTCTGGTTCTAGTGGGGGGTTTCAACCATGCTAATATCTGTTGGACTGACAGCACAGCAGGGCACCAGAAATCCAAGAGGTTCCTGGAATGCATTGATGACATTTTCTTTGTACAAGTGGTAGGGAAACCAACAAGAAAAGGTGCTATGTTGGACTTTGTTTTCAGCAACAAGGAGAGCCTAGGGGCTAATGTGAAGCTCAAGGGTAGGTTTGGCTACAGTCACCACAAAATAATGGAATTCAAGATCCTTAGGGAAGCAAGGAGAGATGGCAGCAAGCTTGCTACCCTAGGCACAGGTCAGCAGACTTTGACCTCTTCAGGGATCTGCTTGGTAGAGTATCATGCGATAAAAACCAGGCAGAGA
Source organism: Merops nubicus (assembly GCF_000691845.1). Lineage (NCBI taxonomy): Eukaryota > Metazoa > Chordata > Aves > Coraciiformes > Meropidae > Merops > Merops nubicus. The sequence continues at coordinate 3,620 of NW_008581110.1, read as the reverse complement.
AAGAGGCCTAAGAAAGCTCGTCAATATTCAAGGACCACCTCCTCCAAGGCCAAGAGCAAGCATCCCAAAGGACAGGAAGGCAGGCAAGAATGCCAGGAGGTCTGCATGGATGAGTAAGGAGTTCCTTGACACACTTAGATGCAAAATGAGAGACTAGAGAGAATGGAAGCAAGGACAGGTAGCCTAGGAGGAATACAGAGAAGTTTTCTGAGCAGTCAGGGATCAGGTTAGGAGAGCTAAACCTCAGAGAGGATGAAATCTGGCCAGGGATATCAAGGGTAAGAGGAACTTGTACATCAGTGATAAAAGGAAGGCTAGGGAAGATGCAGGCCCTCTCCACAAGGAAACAGGAGACCTGGTCATGACAGATATGGAGAAAGCTGAGGTATTCAATGACATTTTTGCCTCATTCTTCACTGGCAAGAACTCTAGACACACCACCCAAGTTGCAGAAGGCAAAGGCAGGGACTGAGAGAAGGAAGATCTGCCCACTGTAAGTGAAGATCGCATTTGAGACCAAATAAAGAACTTGAAGATGTTCAAGTCCATGAGTCTCAAGAAGATCCATCCAAATGTCCCAAAGGAACTGATGTATGAAGTTGCTAAGCCACCATCTCTCATATTTGAAAAGTCATGGCAGTTTGATGAAGTGCCCATTGACTGGAAAAGGGGAAACATAAGCCCCATTTTAAAAAAATGGAAAAAGGATGACCCAGGCAACTACAAGCCTGTCAGTCTCACCTCTGTGCCTGGCAAAATCATGGAGCAGATCCTCCTGAAGGGTCTGCCAAGGCACATGAAAATGAGGAGGTGATTGGTGGCAACCAACATGGCTTCACCAAGGGTAAAACATGCCTGACCAATTTGATGGCCTTTTATGATGGATTTACATTGTCAGTGGATAAGGAAAGAGCAACCGATGTCATCCACATGGACTTGTGCAAAGCATTTGACACTGTCCCAGATGACATCCTGGTCTGTATATTGGAAAGACAGGGATTTGAAGGATGGAGCACTCAGTGGATAAGGAATAGGCTGGATGGCCACATTCAAAGAGTTGTGGTCAACAGCTTGGTGTCCCAGTGGAGACCAGTGACCAGTGGTGGCCTTCAGGGATCAGTACTGGGACCAATGTTGTTTAACATCTTTGTTGATGGCATGAAGAGTGGGACTGAGTGCACCCTCAGCAAGTCTGTAGATGACACCAAGCTCTGTGATGTGGTTCGCACACTTGGAGGGAAGAGATGCCTTCCAGAGGAAGCTTGACAGGCTTGAAAGGTGGACCTGTGTGAACCTCATGAAGTTCATCACAGCCAGGCACAAGGTCCTGCACCTAGATTGGGACAATCCCAAGCATAAATACAGGCCAGGTAGAGTATGAATTCACAGGAGTCACAAGAAGAAAGACCTGGGGGTACTGGTAGATGAAAAGCTCAACATGAGCCAACAATGTGTAGGTGCAGTCCAGAAAGCATCTTGGGCTGCATCAAAAGAAGTGTGGTGAACAGGTCAAAGAAGGTGATTCTCCCTCTCTAATCTGCTCTCATGAGACCCAAACTGGAGTAAAGAGTTTAGCTCTGGAGCCCCCAGCACAAGAAAGACATGGACCTCTTGGAGCAGACCCAGAGGAGACCCACAAAGATAACTAGAAGGCTGGAACACTTCTATGAGGACAAGCTGCAAGAGTTGGGGCTGTTCAGACAGAGAAGAGAAGGCTCCAGGGAGACTTAATCACAGCCTTTCAGTATCTGAAGGGGGCCTACAAGGAAAGCTGAGAATGGACTATTCACAAAGGATTTTAGTGTTACGTCAAGGGGTAATGGCGTTAAGTTTTAAGAGGGTAGATTTAGATTAGATATAAGGAAGAAGTTCTTCACTGTGAGGTTTGTAAGACACTGGAACAGGTTGCTCAGGGAATCTGTGGGTGGTCCATCACTGGAAGTGTTCAAGACCAGGTTGGATGTGCCTTATACAACCTGGTCTAGTGGGAGGTGTCCTTGCACACGGAATTGGAGTTGGAACTAGGTGATCTTTAAGGTCCCTTCCAATCCAAACCATTCTAGGATTTTATGATTCTATCACTTTACTTTACGTCTCAGTTTGTTGGAGAGTATTTTGACACATATTCCTGTCCATATGTGTACTTGTTTACTATACCATTTACAAACCCAATAGCATACAGATGGTAAAAAAACAAAGTGCATAAAATTTAATAGTTTCCTATTACTTTATTTTCTTTAATTCTATTTCTATTACAAAATCCACTTTGTTTCTCTCTAGAAATAGTTTAGACATCAGAAGAATGCTTAGCAACTGTTAAATGTGGACTGCAGCCTGAGTGCTAAAGCAGAGTAATTCTATAAAATTTAATAACCTCTCAACTTGATGAAAATTGTTTTTCTGATTGTTTAATCAAAGGTTTGTCATTGTTTATGCAATTAATTTAATATTAAAGTATCAGTAGTTTCTCCTGGTTTTGCTTGTAGAAATGATTAAAGAAAAGTTCCAATAATGTACAACTATTGCTGTATCAGGAGTTCATTGCTAAAAAGTGTAAGCACATTCCACTTAATTTTACAAGGGATTGATCATTACATTTCAGGTGAAGTTAATGTGTGCTGAAGTGTTCTGTAGGTATTAAATATATGTAACAGAAAATACAAACGTAGTTTCAGAAAATATAGATGTAGCTTGAAGCTTATTGTGAGAGTGTTTGCAGCTGTGAGCCCTTTATAAAGGGTGATCATTATGTTCCTCAATAATCTTAGTCATACCATTAAGATGTCCATCATACTTGTGAAGCAAAAGCCAGCAAGTATTTAAATTACAGGCCTTTGGGAATTTACATTGACCTGCTGTGCATCATGGGAATTATAAAGACGAAACCACAAATTGCTGTCCCCATGACACCTTTGATGACCAGGCTGGATGAGTTCTCAGAGAGTCATTGTTAAGCTGCATACAAAATATGATACTCAAGATAGCTGATAGTAGACTGTTAAAAAAAAATAAACATAGGTCAAAAAAATCAATGCAGTGTTATATACTGGCCTGTTCACCTAGACAACTTGATGCAAACACAAGAATGTAGTATAACAGCAAAGACTAAGAAGGGTACAATAAAGTGGAAAGAAATACCATATCCAAAGTCAGAAAACAATAACCAGAGAAGGAGACACCAAAACCATTAGAATCTAAAGCCCCAGTGGTTGTCTAAGACCTCGAAAAGATATCTTATGTTCTTGTGCTTCATGTAGAGACTTTAGATTTCTTCCTGCTGCATAAGAAGTGCAGTAGTTTCTCTGTTTTGTATTAGGAACTATAAAAGCACTACCAACATCATTCAAAGGGAAGAGTACAACATCTCTTTAAGAGCTTGTAAGCATTGCCTAATATTGATCTCAAAATCCAAAACCTAGAGTTAGACAGTAGTTCACATCCTAGTAAAGAAAGAAGTCGTTGCTATTTTAATCTAGGAAAAAACAGTCATCTTTTCCTTAATTGGACTGGGGGATTACAAACACTGGAAGAGATTTCCATTTTGAAGGAAGCTCTCAAAAGAATAATGGACATCCTTATTTTTTAGTTTAATGGCTAAAAGGCTGTCCTGGTTCCGTGTA
>NW_008581109.1:0-16979 GCF_000691845.1 Merops nubicus | reverse complement strand
CTAAAGGATTCTATGATTCTGTGGTTCCGTATGAAGCAAACAGGACTTCTGTTCTGGTTCTGAAATATAGCCCAAGAGTGTCTGCTGTAAGTCCTCGAAGTCACTCTTACAGCCAAAATTACAGAAGGAAAACCAATTGCTTTATTCAGACAAAGCACACAAATATTATCCAAGGTTTTATGAGAAGTGGAGATTTGGTTTGTAGTACTTGAAGACTTTAGCTTTTCATTTCACACATGCTGTAGTCTTCTTGGCCTTTCTGTACATACCACCAAAGCGAGACCTCAGTGCGATAGCACCCAGATAGCCTTATTTATTTATGCCTTTCTAAAGAATCTGACTTTTGAAGTCTGTTTTTTCAAGATAAATGAAAGAAAGAAGCAGAGAAATAAATCTTGCGCTCACAGTATAAGGATCATCTGGTTATTCTGAAATGATTTGAAGTAACATAATGAGAGTTCAATGAGTGCAGATTGAAATATCTATTTTAACTTTGTCTCCTTACATGAAGTACAGTACACAGCTTTTTTATGTTGTAAATGCCTAACAAGGATATTTATATTTCAGATCAATCATTTACAAAGTGGAGAAATAGAAAGTTAATGTATCAGATCATTTGGACAAGAAAAGATGCACACATTCATCCAAACAAAAAATTTCTCACGTTTCCCACAAGCTACAGTCAGTCAAAAAGGAAAAGAATTAGGATGCCTTGAGCTGTGCAGGCCTTCTACTTGTAAAGCTGAATACAAAATCATTACTAAATCATGCATAAGATGATGCTGACCAAATCAGAAATGGTTTATGTGATTCTGGCAGTACAATGTGTTTTCATCTGTCTGGAAATACTCTGTCTGCTGCAAATGCCCCAGGGCTCCCTGTCGCTGCAGATATTCTTCCCTGGAGGTTTTTGCTGGGAGGGGAGATATTCATAATGCCTGCCTTTCTTATAATTTGTTAGCAGATGCACCCCATGCAGATCGATTTTTGGTGTTGGCTGTGACAGCAGAAAGCTTGAGACTTTCCTCAGTCAGCAACATTGCTTTCACATGGAAGAAAAGCAGCATGTATTGCATCCTCTACAAAGTACTGCTCTGGGTTACATGGTAACACTCAACTAGATTCAGAGAAAGGACCTAGGCTTTTTATTGCTTAAATTCTAGTCTTGTGGTAGCCAGTGGAGGTACAGACTGGAAGTACAGGAAACCTTGATGTCTGGACTTGCTTACTCAAAGGTGCATTTCCTGAAGGAAATGGGAGTAGGAACGATGCTGGACATTTCCTATGGAACAGCTGGCCTGTGTTCAGAACACTCACCTGTACCTGGAAACACGGACTCACATTTCTCCTCTGCCAGTGGCATTTAATTTTACTTCTGCAGTGAATGCTGAACCTCAGGTGAGACAATGCACTGGGGCTTTATGGGTTCTTCTGTCTTTTTAACTTTAGTTATTTCCTCATGTACAGAAGCTATGAACATCCTTAGGGAAAAGAGCAGACTCCCCACCAGCGCCGCCCCTCAGTCCTGTGGGCTAGTTCTGTACTTGCTGGGTTAATGGCTTCACGTGCTTCACTGTAGACATATGGACTACTAAGGGATGCTGGAGAGCTTGCTAAGAAGTGCAATTCTTTTGTCAAGAGGGTTATAAAAACATATGAGTAGCTATACTGCATCAGACCAATGGTCCATTTCCCTCAGTCTCTCACAGCAGTCAATAGCAAATGCTGAGGGGAGGACTTGTACAGAGCAAACATAGGGTGATACGTCCTCTGAATAGTCTCTAAATGTTAGAATACACTCATTGGTGACTCAGGCCCTTCCTGAGCTGGCTGTGGTACCTCTGGACTCAGTAGTCCCTGACAGATTTATCTGTCAAGAATTTATGTCATCTGTTTTTGAACCCCTGTAAAATTCAGTGTCCATATTCCCTGTGGCAAGAAGTTCCACAGCTGAATTCTATAGTACAGACAGGGGGATATACTGACTGAGAGCTTATAGGTCACAGTTAAAGGGAAGGTGATATAATAGTGGGGATCTGCTACAGGCCACCTGACCAGGATGACTGAGCACATGAGCCCCTCCATAGACAGGAGTGGCTTTGCATTCACAAGGCCTGCTCCTCATGTGGCATTTCAGACACCCTGAAATCTGTTGGAAGGACATCACAGCAGGGCACCAGCAACCTAAAAGATTCCTGGAAGGCACTGACTACCATTTCCTTCTCCAAGTGGGACAGGAACCAGTGAGAAAAGGTGCTGTGCTGGACCTTGTTCTCACCAACAAGGAGGGGCTGGTGGGTAACGTGAAGCTCAAGGGCAACCTTGGCTGCAGTGACCATGAAATAGTAGAAGTCAGGATCCTTATGGCAACAAGGAAGGTGCACAGCAAGCTCATAACCCTGGACTTGAGGAGTGGAGACTGAGTCTGCACAATTGAGTGCACCTTCAGCAAGTTTGCAGATCATACCAAGCTGTGTAGTGCAGTTGACACTCTGAAGGGATGCCATCCAGAGGGACCTTGACAGGCTTAGGAGGTGGGCCCATGCCAACCTCGTGAAGTTCAATAAGGCCAAGTGCAAGGTCCTGCACACGGGTCAGGGCAATCTCAAATATAGGCTGGGCAGAATATGGATTGAGAGCAGTCCTGAGGAGAAAGACTTGGGGATGCTGGTTGAGGAAGAGTGCAATATAAGCTGACAATGTGCGATTGCAGCCCAGAAATCCAACCATTTCCTTGGCAGTATCAAAAGAAGCCTGGCCAGCAGGTCAGGGGAGGTGATTCTTCACTTCTACTTCACTCTTGTGAGACCCCATCTAGAGTATTGCATGCAGTTCTGGAGCCCCCAGCACAAGAAGGACATAAACCTGATGGAGCAGGTCCAGAGGAGGACCATGAAGATGATCAGAGGGCTGTAACACCTCTCCAGCAAGGATGAACCAAGAGAACTGGGGTTGTTCAGCCTGGAGAAGAGAAGGCTCTGCAGAGACCTTATTGCAGCCTTACAGTATCTAAAGGGGGCCTACAAGCAAGCTGGGGAGGGACTTTTTACATGGGCTTGTGGTGATAGGATGATGGGTAACGGCTTTAAACTAGAAGAGGGCGGATTTAGATATGTATGTATATGTACATATAGAGATATATGTAAGGAATTTCTTCACTATGAGGGTGGTGAGACACAGGAAGAGATTACCCAAGGAAGTTATAGATGCTCCATCACTGAATGTGTTCAAGACCAGGTTGGTTGGGACTTTGAGCAAACTCGTCTAGTGGGAGGTGTCCCTGGCCATGGTGGTGGTTGGAACTAGGTGATCTTTAAGGTCCCTTCCAACCCCACCCACTCTATGATTCTATGCCTTTATAGGCTTAGACTAAGGATGCTCTGAGAAAAATGCTTGTTTTCTGAATCCCTGGTGAAGACTTATCTCTCTGTGTGCACATGCCTATCCATAGAAACACTGGCTTTTAAGGCATTTTACTGATGGACAGTCAGGTGTTGAAATATTGGGGATTTACAGGTTTTGGAGTGTATTTTATGAATTCCAGTAGCATGCATAAATGTTGGAGTTACACTTTCAGCTGTGTGGATCAGTCTTGCAAAACTCTCTTTGGACTTGCCTGATGCCAGGCTAGAATGATTCTTTCAAGCGTTTCCACCCTATGATGTGGCACATTATAATACTGCAGTGTTGATGCTGTGCAAATCTGTGGCAAAACAAATTATTTATCCTGTTATGAAAGATGCTACAAGTTATCTTAACAAACAAAAGAATTATCCTGTTATGAAAGATGGAAGGATGAGGATAAAAGTTGCTAGTATCCCACAGGTTATGTCAATTGAGTTTTGTCCTGTTTTTTCTGGGAACTTGATTGGTAGCTGATATGTCAAAGCTTGCAACTGCCCACGAACATGCTGCAGCTGGTCATTTAATTGTTTTCTAACTTACTCTGAATGCAAACTCCATAGTGAAAGTCAATAATAAAAATATTTTAAAATATTTCCAGCAGTGAAGAAGCTTTCCTTAATCTTGGAAGTTCTGGTATGTGCAAACTTGCATCATGCAAAGTAGCTGAGAGATCCTGAAAAATACATTTATCTTGTCAATAACTAAGTAAATAGTTTTTACATCTCAGAAATCTGGATAGAACCCATCATGCAGGACAGGATGATGTGCCTTTTTTTATATGTAAGGAACACAGTATACCAGTTAAGGTAAAAACCTGTGAATTAGGTATTTAACTGTTATAACAGTGAATCTAGGAGACTTGAAAATGTGTGTGACAGTGTGAGATCCCTTAGACTGGTTGGGGAAATAGAGAATGACTTTGCCAGTTTTTACCAGCAAGCGTCTAAGAAAAACTGAAGTCTGAAGATTCTCAGATGTTTGGTATCTAGGTGCACCTCGCAAAAAGAAATAAAAATTCTTGCCACAATAGACACACTTCTCATTGTTGAATTTGGAAAGAATAAATGTGGTGTCTTTTTTAGAACATTTTATTACAATGTTGCCCAAAATTATACCTCTAATTTGTCACTCTGTGCTCCAAAATTAAGCTGAAATTTATGGCAATTATAATACTTTCATAACAGAATCAAACTACTTTATCTTTTGCAGCTATTGTCAGCTATACCCAGCTACTACAACTAGAGGGTGTACCTAAAACTGTACATAAAAATGCAATAGGACCCTTAAGGGAGAAGCCACTACTCAAGCATTTATAGACCATTCAAGGAGTCACACAACCCCAAAGATTTTAACTGCTTAGAAGGACCAAAGTTCCTTCACACCAGGTAGCTCCAATGAGCTGATGGGCACACCTTCCAACTCCTTACACATACACACTCATTAATGGGTGCTGCTTCTCTCAGGCTCAATGCTGGGTTTCCCAAAGCAGAGCCTGTGACACAGGGTACACCAGGCAAATTTGTTCATAGAAACATAGAATCACTTTGGTTGGAAAGGATCTTTAAGATCACAGAGTACAATTATTAACCCTACTCTACCAAGTTCACCTCTAAGCCATATCCCCAAAGCACCTCATCTACATAGCTTTTAAACACCTCCAGGGATGGTGACTCAACCACACCCCTGGGCAGCATATTCCAATGCCTAACAACCCTTACAGTGAAAAGTTCTTCTTAATGTCCAGTCTAAACCTCCCCTGGAGCACCTTGAGGCCATTCCCTCTTGTTCTATCACTAGTTGCTTGTAAGAAGAGACCAGTGCCTACCTCTCTACAATGTCCTTTCAGGCAGAGATCCCCTCTCAGCCTCCTTTTCTTCAGACTAAACAGCCCCAGCTCCCTCAGCTGCTCTTAGAAGACTTGCACTCTGCATTACATGGTACAGCAGCTCCAGCTGGATGTCTTCAGAGAGGAGCTCAGAAAAAGCATTCCCTGAGCTTGGCCAGGGCAGGGTTAATGTTCACAAGGAGCTGCAGCTGGGCAGGACCAGAGCTGGGGTAAACAACCAACCAGCCCATGGGGTATTAGATCCCCTGCATGAGGTCACACCCTCTATATAAGGGGAGGAGCAGAGTAGTGCTTGTGTGTCAGGGGTTAGCTTGTGGCTGGGATGGGGAGAGCTGCTCCATCTTGGGTAGGAGCTTTATTCTTATTTGCTTTATGCATTATTTCACTGGGACTGACTGTTGGTATTGTTGTTTCTTCTTCCTGGCATGCTTTACTAAACCATCCCTATCTTAGCCCCCAGGCTTTTTGTTTTCTTTTCTTCCCAATTCTCCCTCCCTAACGTGGTTGTGGGAGTAGGGGATGCTTACGGAGCAGCAGCAGCTGCAGCTAAACCATGACACCTTGCAAACTGTTTCCCCCCTCATGTGGTGGTTTGGTCCAGTAGTAATACGTGGGTCTGGGGTCTTCTTGTCCCTCACTGGCTCCTTTCTCTGTCTCCAGATGTTATTTCTCTGTCTCCATTCTATCTCTTACCTTGAGGATGCAGCTTCCACTGACAGATGTGGTTACCTTGTTTTTCACAGGATGCACCAGTCTCAGGGCCTCCCTTTGTGTAACTAAGCATAACTTCAGCATGTTCACTGCTTGTCCCCTAAGGCTTTGGCAAGTCTTCCTGTTAATGCTAATCAACAGATTCCGTTTGATCTACTACAACAGGGCTATTAGAAAACAAGAAATAAAGAGGGAAAAGAAGAGAAAGAGATGGGAAAAATGGAGGCCAGCCCCATCCAATTAACTTTTAAAACACCAAACCTAGTTGTACAGAGTGCTCATACTGTCTCAGATGAGTCATGTGCAACTGAGGAGCCTTCATGTACCTTTTTGATGTGCTGCATAGGGACTGGTGGCAGAAAGCAGAAACTGCTATGTAATCCAAGCTGGCTCTGGAAGCCAATTGTCCCTCAGAGGAGGCAATGCTGTGAGGGGCTCTGGCACCCTATAGCAAGTCCAGCCTCATCCTGCTGTGGAGTGATGAAGCCTCTGTGAAGCCCTTGTCTTTTCCCTCCTTCACATGGGATCTGTGCCCTTGCCTGCTGCAGGACATCCCTCTGGGATCTCTCTCCAGGTTATGTTGCAGTTGTTAATCCCAGGAAGATTTGGTGTATGACTTACAGTAGGTATGATGTATGTCTTAAGTTGTTCTCTTCACCTCAGGATTTGGAAAGTAATTTAAATGTTTAAATTCAGACTTAAAAATTCTCAGCTAAGTAGACCGGTATACCTGTTATGAACTCTTAGTTTCTTCATGAGATTTGTTTTTTGTCTTACCCTACACTTCTGATGGCTGCAGGCAAGCTGTTCTTTCTGGCTGGCATAGAAGTCTTCTCCAGTCTTTCATAACTTTTATATGTTCTTTAAGTACCCTACAAGTATTTTTCCTTCTATTTGCTGAGGAGCATCAAGCTTCAAAGGTTGGAATTTTTAAAGGCATACATGAAGTATGTCTATACTTCCAGTGTGATCCATGCCAGTGAAAGCCTTGCTTTACTCAGTTGGTGTCAACACATCCATGTTGCTCAGGGTCACTCTTGGGACAGGTTGTCCAGGTACACATTAAATATAGTTTGAATCGAATCCTGGCTGATGCAACAACTGAGCTCTTTCTAGTGTGCCATGCACACTGTATGGCTATACTTTGCTGAGAGCTAAACCAGTGGTATCACAGACTCTACTTCCTTACCAGCAATTCTCGTTTTGGTGGTATTATGCAGTGGGTAAGAGCTGTTTGTCTTCCTATCAAAATTTCTGTTCACTAGAGAAGGGGAAAAGAGGCAATAGTAATTACTGCAGTCATTTATGAAGCAACCTGATTGTGGCTTACATTATTTCAATTAAAATGAAAATGTATGAGCATGTCAGCTAAGCATAAGTAAGATGCAGTTGGAAAAATTTAACTGCTCTGTTTCAGACATAGTAAGGAATATATTTGCAAACTCCTGAGCTCTGCATCATCTAACCATCAGGTTTTGCAGCCTCAATCCTTGGAAGTTTTCAATATCTTTCTGGATAAAACCCTGAGTAACCTTGTCTGCCCTCTTTGCTCACCCTGCTTTGAGCAGCAGGTTGGATTGGTTCACTTCCTGAGTCTTCTGCCCTGAATTTTTCTGTGGTCCTGTGATCTTGTGACCCCTCTCAGGAGTAAAAAACGTTATGTGCACTAGGTGTTTTAAATATAGTTTTTTGGGTTTTTTAATATCCAAAGTAAATTACTGCTAAGGAAGAAAATGAGAAGAAAACAAGAAACTCCCAGAAACTGCTGTTAGTGGTCAGAAAAATCACAGGGTGAGTCTTTAGCCTAAAAACATGGCTAGGAGGCCTTAGAAAGTTGTCCAATATAGGATACATTTCAGACTTATGACAGCAATTTCCAAACGTTTGGTTGCTGCAGTAAGGTTTGGAAAGATGTAGCTCTTGGGTCCACACCCTCTTCATTTAAATAAAGATGACTGCTGCTGTGGGTAGTTGGCAATGGAACAAACAGTTGCTTTCTGAACAGAGTAGATTAATATCCTATAGTGGCATTAGTCAACGGCTAAGTTTATTTTGACTTTGGTTTATTTGGTGAGTTGAAACATGAAACCTTTACTTGGGTCCTTCTTAATCACTGAGACCCAACTGCCCACCCTCCCTCCTTTCCTGTAGGCAGTATGTGGCAAGAGTTAGTTGTCAGGGAGAGACAACTGATATTTACCTGCGTCTAAACTAAACATAAATTTTTGTGCAAGCTTTATAAATAGTTTGAGTGTGGTTTTGTTTTTTTTTTTTTTTTTTTTAAATAATTCTTAATCACTTCTGTCTATAGAAGTGTAGCAGCATTTTAGCTGCTACAGAAGCTGCTTCTGTAAGAGACAACTTGGGTAACATGAGATGGACTCTCACGTTATGTGATTGTCAGATGGATGTAATCTAAAACAGAATAGAGATTCTGAGAGGTTTTACCTCTACTCTAAATAGCTATTGCTTCTTAATATCATGGTGGAGGAGGTTGGAAAGTGAAAGATTTTTTTTCCTTTTTTTTTAAGATTAAAAACCAGACAATCTGAACTTAAATGTGGTCACAAAATTAGCTTTTGACTGATTTCCAAGCAGAAAGTTTGGCTGTAATTTTTAAAAAGAGAAATTTGCTGTCCTGGAAGAGATGACATCCTACAAAACCTTTTCGTTTTAACAACTATTTCTAATTATGTGTTCTTTTTTCTGGTGTTGACCTTTTGTGGATATGCCAAGACGGAGGAACCCAGAACTGAAATAGTACAGTTGCCACTATTGCTAGGTGCTTTTTCTTTCCCTCGGGTCAATTTTATTTAATTTCTTTGGGAGTAGATCCCTGCTCTGTCCTTGAAGATACACTCATTTCTCTGATTTTGTTCCTTTGGCTCAAGAGCAACCTCATGGATTTTTTCAACCTCATGGAACCTTCATCATGTTACCTGGAGATCCCCTCCAGGAGTCTGATCTGTATGTCAGGAGTAAAGAATTTCAGCAACTTGCTCCACTCTGTAGTCCAGTTACTTGGTTTAGGTGCTGGAAAAGGCATTCAGGTTTGATGGGAAGACACAAAAAGAAGCAGCAGCTACCTTGGTGGTGTGTTCAGGAAAATAACCTCTGTTAATAGTATGTGCCTCATTTTTCTTAACTGAATTTGATTGGCTTTAATTCCTGAACATGAGTTCTTTTTACACTTTTCTCCCATAGTTCATCACCTGTTATTTTCTTGCTATGAAGGTGCCATGGAAGCACCTCTCTGTCTTTTCTTTCTAATAAGTTAAAATGTGAATCTCTTTAGTCTGTTGGTTTAGATCATTGTCTCCACACCTGGACTTACTTTTGTGTAAAATGTGGGAATTAGGTTTATCTACACTATGAACTGCTCTCAGGTGAGTCTGCATTTGAAAGGAAACTGCCTCTGCCTACAGGGATACACTGGTCTATAAAACAGGCTGCTGTACTAACAGCCTCCCAACATAAATGTTCTAAATAGCTATTACAGAAACACATTCATTTAAAAAAATCTGCAAGTTTTTATGTACTTAATTAAAAGTGAAGTTACAATGTATGACTACATGTACTCCAGAATGCTGTGATATACCACTCTATGACATTATGGAAAGGCTGGTTTTAGAAATGCCTATTATAAAAGCTGTAATTTAAATTTACAGTTTAATTATAAGCTATAGTTTAATTGAATCCTCAGGGAATTCTCACCTTCTTTAAAATGAAAGTGTTTAATAAAAATAAGGTTTTTCTTGTCTATTTCAGCAGTATTTGCAATGAGGAGGGGTTGCACTGACTTTTTGAAAACCATCAGTGAAAGCAATAAGGGGAGCTAAAATAAAATGATTAATGAAGCTATGTAAATGGAATTTTGTCACATGCAATTGTAACAAATACTGCCCTAGGAAAACAGAGTTTTGAGGACATAGGAGGTTCAAGGTGAATATCAGGAAAAACTTTTTCACTGTGAGGGTGACGGAGCACTGGAACAGGCTGCCCAGAGAGGTTGTGGAGTCTCCTTCACTGGAGACATTCAAAACCCGCCTGGACGCCTTCCTGTGTGATGTGCTCTAGGTGACCCTGCTCTGGCAGGGGGGTTGGACTAGATGATCTTTTGAGGTTCCTTCCAACCCCTATGATTCTATGACTTGTAAAAGTTTTTAACTTCTCTCACTTTCATAAAACTGGCATGTTTGTACATGTTTTAACAAGCCACTACTGTATGGCTGAACATTTTACAATTAAAGAAAAATGCTAAAATAAAATAAAGACATAAACTTCTACTTGGCAATAAAGGCATTACATGAACCTGCTTCCTAAATGTTTTGATCATATGTATCAATAATGTAAGAAAACTAAGTGCTTCATATTAAGGTTAGAGATTTGTGCCAAGTGGAGGGGACAATTTTGAGTCCTGACCTCACTGAAGGCAGTTATTTCAGTGCCACTGATTTATGTAAAGCCCAGAGTCTACTCTGAGGATGTCTGCAGAGGAAAGCTGAAAATTTAGCTACACATAAAAACCTCTTATGGATATCGCATTTACTTTCACCTTGGAGGACCTTCAGCACATCAGCAACAAGAACATAGGGTCATTTTGCTGTAATTCATTATGGTTCTCTGAGATCCATCAACTGCCAAGAGCTATCATTCTGGGAAAACATGGGCAATGTCCTCATTTTCATTCTATTGCTGTCCTTCTACACTGTTCAAGTCAGTTCAAAAGGACTGTAAGGCCAGGGAACTTGGTAACTGAGGAATATCTTTGCTGTAAAGGAACTCATAGGTGTATCATTTGCTAGGTGTAGATTTGCTCCTTAGACTTTCACATTGTCTGTAGTATAATTTTGTCATTCCTTCTTTAATTCCGTTTCTTTCTGAATCTTATTTCTAAAAGTGAATCTTTCAAAATGTGGAATCTTAACCATGATGTCCTTCTGCATGTGATGTTTCTACAATTGTTCTGTCCCAGTTAGAAGGCAGAACTGTGTCCCACCTCCCTTATCCCTCAGTTTCCCAGATAGAGAGGTAAATAAGGAAGGCAGGGGTAATGAAAACCTTGCACCAAATTGAAGATTAACAAAATGAAATATATTATTTAACAGGGATCAGAAAGGAAGAAGGGAAGGGGTTTAACAGGGTACAGAAAGGAAGAAGGGTAGGGGTTTAACAGGGAAGGGGGGTTGTAGGAACAACAAGGTAAGGAAGATTAAACTTCCAAATATACAAAACCCAAATGCTGTGCTGAGGCTCCCCAGTGCTGGATCTCGCTGGATTGAGGTGGATTGAAGCTGGATGCACAATCCTTGGACGTGGATGGAGGCAGGGAAGAGTCTGTAGATCAGGCCCAGGTCTCCAAGATGGCCACGGCCACGTGTAGCACAGGGAGCAGCAGAGCAGCATGTGCCCAGGTGCAAGGTCAAAGGAGCAAGAGGAAGAAGAGAAGAAAAGGAAGAGAGCGAGGCGTGCCTTTCTCCCCTTTTTATAGACCTTGGCAGGAAGTCCCGAAGACAGGAAAAAGGGGAGTGGGAGTAGGACAGGTGTATGCCCCTTTCATTCAGGCTTGTACCTGGTTTAGGGTTTCAGATCTCCACCCACCAGGGGCAGCAGGTTTCAAACCATTACAACAATATTTACAGATTTGATCACATTAATTTTTTTTATGGGTATGGCTAAAATGTGTACAGTTAATTAAAGATTAAATATTATGAAAATATAAGCATCTAATTCTAAGATGATAAGCTCTTTCTATGCTATAGTAACAAAGAAGAAGCTTCTCTCTTATTTGGATGTTGCTTGCTTGTTCTTATGCTAGCCTATGAACAAAGAGAAACAAAATCTGGTACCTTCAAACAGGCCCTGATCCAAATCCTGTCAAAATTAATCTCTGTCTTGAGGTTTGACTCACTGAATACTCAATGAGAACATTTAAACTATATTAATTTTACATGCTCTGCAGATCACAAGATATATTTAATAACTACTTGTCTTGATTCTGTTTAGATATTTAACAGAAATTGGTACTTTTAGGATGGGATCCACTTGGTTAGTTTAGAAGGCCAGTTTTGAATGTCTGCTCATTCAAACATTGGTGTCTGAGTGAGTCACATAAATCTGGTCTGAAAAGTGCCTACTTCACTCCATTGTATGTCCAGTGAATGTAAATACTTCTAGACAACTGCAGAGTCCATATCTGACCAAGTGAATCCTATGCACCTGGAATAACAGTCCAAGTTGGAAATGAATTTGAAAATAACATTATTTATCTAGAGACGTGTCTTCAGGTCCTAGGAAAAAAAGATCTTAGTTGCAGTGCAAACTACCTTTTCATGGAACTCCACCCAGATAGCTCAGGGCAAGTTTCAGTGTGTGGCACACCCTTTGTCTGCACAGAGCAAAACGTTTTGACATATTCCATCATCAGAACCAGCATCAGAAGTGTTATTACTGAGCACTTCTGGGAGAGATTTATATCCTATGGTTTTATCAGTACTTTCCAGCAAATGCAAATTTTTTCAGACTTAGATCCAAGTAAGGAATGTGCCCTCCTAGTACCATGGAATGATCATCCACCTATTTTTAGGATTCACTATAATCCTTGTCCACTCACTATGAATGATAAAACACATTTTTGCTTCCTTCCTAGTTCCACGAGCTGCTGAATCATAGTTTCTGCTAGGACTTCATCCAAAGCCTATTGAGATTAATTAAAAGATTTATCCATCCCCTAAATGAGTTTTGTTGCAGGCTTTGAGTTCAGTGATGCATAAGGCAACTGGCTAAGCTTTTGAAAAGACAGAATACTGTGCTGGAAGAGACTAGTGATCTTCTGGTTCAAATTTCCACATAACATAGTTCTTCAGATTTCCCTGAATTCACCTCATTTCATGGAAACACACTTTGTTTGCACCACAGTCTGGTTGAGTGCCTGCTGAATCCAGCTGAATGTCTTGACCAGCCAAGTTCACTGTTTAATGCTAAAAGCAGGACAAGGCATTGACCACTGAAGTCCTCACTGTTATAATTTTTGCTGATATTTTCCCCAGTATTTTAAGTACTGTAGTGCCTAGGGTTCTTATATTTACCAAACAATACTGTTTTATATGTGTGATATTAGAGAAAGACCTTGCTGTGCATGTGTTTATTTCCAGACATACAATTTGTAGAGCTTGTTAGCTGTTGTGATCTTTCTTATTTACTAAGGCAGAAGTTGCTTTCTGGACTCATTAAGCAACCGTTTTGTTTTTCTGTATTTACTTAAACACTTTAGAGTGTAGCTAGACTGCAACTCAAAGGTGTAATTTAGCTGATACTGGTACATATCTAAGCTAGACTTAAGCTAAGTTGCATAGGAATGGACAACGGTATAGCTGTCAGCTGCCAGAGATCATAGCCAGTGCTCTAGATGACTTTTGCAGCCTTTACAGGCTCTCTTTTTAAGAGACCATGAAGGATTAGCAAAATTAGGTTCCTAGGGAGCAGTGAAGGCATTAAAAATTGAATTTTCATTATGGTGACGTATCACAGATGTGACAAAACTTGAGGGTCTGAGCCTGGTAATGCTTGCGTAACTCCAAATTGTGAAAACTGATTGGAGAGGGATTTTTCAGCTAGCTTCTTTGGTTATGCTGAACGCAACCTGTTTTACCTCCCAGATTGTGTCTCCAGAGTATCCACTTTACTGGCTTGGAGCAGTTAAAGATTATTAAATCCTTTCATGGTATGTTATACTCTTTCAAAATTATTCCTAATATGCAGAAGTTAAGTCCAAAATTAATGTCTCTCACATGGTGACCTCAATAAGTTCCTGTGTAGTTCCCTGCTTCCAGTTTTGTGCACAGATTAGTCTTTCAGGTGTTTGTCAGAGCCACACATTTAAAACCTATTTAGGCCTGAGATGTTGCCAGATGGTTGTTTCTATGGTCTTGAAAATGTTGTGTAGCTCAACTAAGGTATTTTATTTAAACACAGATCATCTAGCAGTTTAGTAGTACTAATGTAATCTGTTTCATCTCCCTGTTCTGGATGGGCAGGTGTTTTTTTTAGATGAGGATGTTTTGTACCCAATAACAGAAGTCAGTGGGTATGCAAAAGCTTTTCAAATCTATGTGCCTCTAAGTTTAAATTTGTCCATTTTAGCAGTAACTTAAGTGCTGCTTGGTTTTGAGTTACCAGTCTGACCTAGATCAAACAGTGACATGTAACTGCATACCTAAACCCTACTGTAGACAACTGTAAATGGGAACAAGCAGATTAACAGAGTGCAGGGGAATGTAACAGTCCTGTAATCAGGTTGTGTGATAAATTATGCTTACCTGGAACGCAAGTTCAACAGAACAAATAGTTTAACACACAGAAAGTATGAATAGGATACCAGCTTAGTCCAATTCTCTATAACTGTGCTTATTTTCCAATTATTCCTGACTCATTTTTGTTCTGTGTGTAGAGGAATGTGAAGAGGAGGCTTGAGATACATGGTGTAGTTATAGCATACTTCATCTATAGAGCTTAAGTTGGCTTAAAATTCCTTTGGTTTACCTCATATCTGATCATGCTGCACAATTTCCTATCTACACACTGTACTGATGGTCTCTTGTGGGGCTGTGTTGCAAACAGGACCACTCAAATGAGATGAGTTAGAAGTAAACCTCTCTCCAAGAAAGACCAGTATGGCATGGGCTGTGGACTGTAGAGCTGGGAGGTGCTGAGTGGAGAATGGGAGAGGGAGCTCCTGGGGCTGGGTTTCTTCTGGGAACCATTACACAGTGTAACTACTCCTTGCTTAGGTACAGTTCTTAGTGTTGACTGGGCAGCCAAGAAGGACCACATTTGATAAAAGAATCTGGGAGTTGAACTTGTATTTCAGAGAAGTCACAATTTATGATACCTGAAAATTAGCAGCTGTGGAGCGCTTCTGAAAATTAAGACCTTGTTTAGATGTTGGCAAGCCTTGACTCTTAAAAATATGTCTGAAGTGGGCTATTATGTGTTTAAGTTTTCTGCTAACTGGGAACTTAGTGAACCCTTATGTACTACATGTGATTCCTAAATTACATGTTTAACCATGAAAACCCTCAACATGTACCTACAGCATAATACAGCCTGTTTGGAAATGAAATAATGAAAAGGGTCTTTAAGTGTCTTCTGACAAGGCAGAGGGAATCAGAGGGTGGTATAACACCAGCAGAGGGAACTCCATGTTGGCTTAGGAAAGGAACAAAGTGGGTATGTTCAGAGGACTTGGGGCTTCAGACATGTCCAAGTAGTAGGATGGTCTTCCATTAATTTAACCTATCTCTGTGTATATGGATATACCTGTAAGAAATGGAGCTTGCATATGGTTATGGAATGGGATCTAACACTTAATTGCTGTTTACCCACTTCTTATCAGTGATAAATTTATTCAGAACAGATGAAATACTAATAGTAATAATCCATTTCTTCTCTTCCTGCTATAGGATTCCTTTATCGGTATTTTTGTAAAAGAAGAGATCAAATACATATACAAAAGTATTTTTAAATAACAAGCCCTTAGGGGAAAAAGAAAGGCAAGATGGGAGGCCACAATACTGTTTCACAACTGGGCAAAATCTGTGACATTCGCAAGCAATTTCACTAATGGCCTTTTGGGCTACATCCATGCTAATGATTTGAACAGTGCCAGTAAATGTTCCTGGGGCTGGAATTTGGTTGCCTCTACCCTCAAGCTGACCTTGGCATGGTTTTGCCCTGGCCAGCAAGTGTTCCCTTGAACAGTTCTCAGTGCGGTTTGAGGCTAGCATGGACCATACCCAATAGGAAGTTTTGGTGTGGCCATCTTGTTTCAGAGACTACAAGAACTGATTAGTATTGACAATATGGTGAAGTGCCAGCTGGGCTCAGTGTCAGAGACTGGAGAAATGTTCACTGTGTGTAGCTTTACCATCTGAGGCTGGAGTGCTTGGGATGCAGCACTACTGGTAAGCAGTTTTCCTCACCACCTCCAGGAAAAGGAGCGGCAGCGACTGTTGATCTTCCCTGTCTGTTTCTCACAAGCAACAAGTTAAGGGCTTAGAAATAACAACAGCAAACATCTCCCAAACTTTTCTTCATCATACACCTTTTGCTGGTGAGGGTCCGCCAGGACTGACCTTCCAGGCAGCAGCTCTGGTTGCTGGAATATCATTGCTTGCCCAGCCCACAGAGGTGGCACCCTCTCTCCTGTCCCTGTGAAGACTGGTGCTCCAAAAAAGAATTGGGAGAGGTATGAAAACTTACAAAAGCAAATGCAAAAGATGTGAAAAGACTGCATGACTGCCTTGGATACTGTGTTAGAGCACAGTGTTTATGTACGTTTACTGTTCAGATCCGATTTTCATAAGAACGAAACCTGATGCTTCTATTGAGGGCTCTAAGTGCCTGTATTTTGTCTGCCTAACTCGATGATGCAGAGGATGCCAGCCCAGCACTTGTGAAGAAGCAGTGGGTGGAATTTCTATATGTATTAGACGTTTTTCGAGAAGGAGTGCTCATGAACCAAACCACTGTTAGATGTGTCTAGTCTACACAGTTACAGTGAACATGCTAAAGGAGCAGAATCTCACCCAGGCAGCTTCAGTGCACTTTTTGGTCTTGGAATGTGGGTCAGGACGCATATGCAGACATGACCTTATTTTGCATATAATGGGCAGAGAGAGGGCACTCCAACCAGAGCTACATTACCAATCGGCTCATGTTTAAGTAGCTACGAGGCTCCTTGAATTTCTGCCAGCATGGTTCTCCCTGTTCAGACCCGGAGCGGTTCCTGACTCACCTCCGAGCCGGAGCCCGGTGCCGGCGGGCTCTCCGCCTCTCCCCGAGCCCCCGCAGCGCGGAGCCTTGGCCAGGAACGGGCACTTCCCCACAACGGACCGCGCTCGGTGCTAGGGGCAGAAAACCTCGCTCTCCACCGTTCTTTTGTGGGGTGTTGCGTTCGCCCGGGCACCCTGCCCGGCTGCGCCTGCCCGCAGACAGCGGGGCGAGGGCCGCGGGCGCA
>NW_008581108.1:28667-50899 GCF_000691845.1 Merops nubicus | reverse complement strand
ATTCTGTGATTCTTTGATTCTGTGATTTTGTAAACCAACACTTCACAGGTTGAGACCTCCACATAAATACCAAATACCTCATCTTCGTAATACTCTAGCAAGCTTTTGTCTTGCTTTGAAAAACAGTAATTTGAAGAAAATAAGTGAATTGCCCAGTGTGACAGATCAGGTCAGTGATCTATCCAGGAGTAGAAAACAACAATTTCCACGTCCCTCTCAGACCCAAGAATCGGGTGGAGGTTCCACCTTTGCCAAATATGAATATAGCTCAGCTGAACCCTATTCATGAGGGCCACATTACATCAAACAGTATTTGCTTCACCCACAACCATGATTAACAGCAGATGTCACTATGTATTGGTCTCACATAGGACCATAAATTATTCTTGAGATTATTAATTTTATTTTAAAAAACTTACATTTTGCTTAAAGATCTTTACCTAGGTCTACTGCAGTGATTTTGTTGGTCTGGTTTCCCTTCTTGCACAATACTCTGTTCTCTTGTGTACAGATATTTTGGAAATACAACTTTCTGCAGCTATTTCTAGGACATAGTCACCGCAGTATTTCTTAAAAACAGTTTAGTGTTATTAAGAAGTCCAAGTGTCACATTTCTATACCACTGCAATTACCATCTGACAATGTTTTTACTTTAAAAATATCATTTGCAAGTTTATCATCCCACTCCGTGACTTGTAATCCTTCTGGATAAACATGTTTCAGATCTGTGATGGTATCCCTGGTGATGGTTGCCATAGTGCTTCACAGGATTTTATTTCTGCTCACTCCTCAAAAAGAGGACTTTGATTCTCTGTGGGAGGCCCAGAGTTGCACTAAGACTTTATTGTCCTTGCTATTCTGCCCCCATTAGGGAATAAACTAGCCAGATATGCCATTCTCGTCTTTATCATATTCCACCCATTCTGCTCAAAATGCATGTCACAAATCATTCTCCTTCCTTCTGTAGGATGTTATCACACATCTGTTGAAGTTTTCTTTGACTTCTACTCAGTTTCCGTCTCAAGCACAAATTATGCTCCATGAAAATTGCAGACTACAGTTTCTAACATTATGAACAATACATTGAGTTTTTAAAATTTCAGTTGGGTTCAAGTACAAGTTCAAAAGACTTAAAAGTAGGAAATAGCAAAACTACTGTGATCCTAATTACCTCAAATGCCATGCTTTCCACAGAAGCAAGCACACCTTCCTCTCTCCAATTCAGTCTTGCTTATTTTGATAAATATCGTCCCCAACCCCTCCTTTTTTTTTCCCCTATGAGCTTTAGAAAAATGGCTGAGTCTCATTTCTATGAAATGGCCAATACAATGACTATCTCAGAGGCCATGTCAGTGGCAATTAGGCACCAAAATATCTTTGGAAAGCTGAGCTATGCTGATGCATTTAAAAAAGTAGACCATTTCCACTACCTTTGCCTATGTTGGGAGGTACTTTCAGCAATGTCTTATCTAAATAAAGTCAAAGCTGAAGGACCATTGCACATAACAGAGGCAGAATCTGGCCAGGGCAGCTTCAAAGTCAGGTGTTCAAACTGTGGTTTCTAAAGGGCATATATATAAAATGGATATCATGATGAAGCCTATCCTCACTTCAGATAGAGTGATCATTTTAAGTGAATAAGCATAGATTATTCTATGTAAACATACATTTTTATATAAAATAATAGTAACGGCCCCCCTTCTGCAGGATTTGCATGTTCTATTACAGAAGATCATGGAAGTATTAATGAACTCTTTTACAGCACAACTTAGAGATTCCTTTGACCAGAGAACAAATCTTGCATAAAATATTCAAGAAATATGCAGGACACAATTGAAGGCTACTGAGGAGGAAAAAAACTCCCAGAGGAGCATGAGCACTAGGCCATAGCCTTCCAAATTCCCCACACAGTTGTTCAGATGGGCTAGACAGCTGGTGTCATAAGAGCTCACCACGAAGGCAGTGGGTTACATGAGCAACAGCACTTGCCCATAGAGGATCTTGCATTACAGACCCATCCTTCTCTAGGGTCTGCAGTATGATGTGACAGGATGGAGTCATGGAAAGGGCACAAATCTGATCATCTGATCAGAGCTGCATGGGAAATGGCTTCCACCAGCCCATGAAAACTGAAGATGTTTTCCTGGTTCTTGACAAAAGCTTTTGAAGATTTTCTAGTTTGTAGGACAGTAAAAAAATCACAAAAGGTGTTTCTGGGAAGATACAACCAATCTTGCTGTTAGTCTCTATACCGGCAGCTACATACCACTTGCCTCCCTGTGCTCTGTGCTTGCTCAGCCATAGTGGTGAGCAAGGAGTCCATCCTTTGCCCATTTCCCTTTCCTGATGGTAGATGGACCTACCTACCTGAACAGATAGAGAGTGCAGCAGCTGCAGAAATTTTTAGTTTAGATTACCTTTATCCACTGCAATAATTCTCCTTTCAGAACATTAACCAAGCCGTAAATGCTGAAGAAGAAAGGTGGTAGGAGTTATTTGCCTGGAGTAAGGCTCTGTTAGGCTCAGAGTTAACCAGAGGCAGTTGTTACTAGAGAGCTGCTCCAGGTCCTGCTCTCCTTCATAGCCAGGATCATGAGTTCCATCTGTGAACTTCTGACAGTCACTTGTCACACTAGGGGAAAATGGTACCTGCTAATGGGCAAATCAGGTAGATCAATCCAAGTATGTCTACACGACACGGCTGTGCTGAGGAAGCTAGGCAGCCAAGTTAAAAACGCCATCGGTGTACTGTTCAGCCTGGGTGAAAACACCTTGTTGATTAACAGGACTAATTAATTTGGATAGCTGTACACAGCTCTGCTGCTGCAACATTCCCTAGTGCCTCACCAGGGCAGAGTTTAAACCAAAGAGAAAACACAGTGACAATAAGTCAACAAGAAAAGAGTGTCATTCTTTTGTAAGGATGTCAGTCAAGGTTCATCTGCTTCAGGTAAAAATAGAAGCTCTCCTGTAATGGCCTAGTTCTTCTGGTTCACATTTCTACCTCTGTGTAAACTTGCATCATTCAATATGAAATCCTAAACTTTCCAGAGAAGCTAAAGCCTGCATTTATAAATATGTCATAGCAGAATTACTGTTAGACCGACTACATTATGTGTTTGTCTTAGAAATGCCCAATAAAAAATTATAAATACTTCAAAGAGATTTTAAGTACTGATAAAATAAATGGACCCAGGGCACTGGAAAGAGCTAGATATGGTACAGAAAGGCACCGGCCAAGCTTCCTCACATACTTCTCCTGCAGGGACAGATTGCCCTCCTTCCACCACCACACATGTGCATGTGGGGCCAGGCAACTATTCCGAAAATACCTGCCATCCAAAAGAAGAAAAGAGCTGTCATGGCCTGAACAGATGAAATGCATGATATGAAGACAGGGCAAGCAGCAGCTAAGAACAGAAAGAAATGGGACATGTATGGCCTTTCAAAAGGGCAGATAGATTCAGATATTTCATGGAATAAATAAAACGGTCAGTGGTATCAGATGGCAACAGTCACTACAAGATATAATAGCACTTAACCTGTGCTGCCAACCAGGGAAAGGTGAAAAGAAGATTGCACTGTAAGACTGGAAGACATTTGGGCAGATCACCCAGGTGGAACTGCTCTCCAAAGCATCCATAGGTGAATGAAAAAAAGATTAGTTAGCTTTGCCTCAAAACCAGAGAAGCAGTAAACGAAAAGGCTGAGTTTTTTGAGCTAGTACAGAAAACCTATGGAGAATGAGGACTTCTTTGCCAAAAACCTCCTCTTCTTGGTATCCTGTTTCTCTTGCTGTTGGTAATGAGGTTGAATGTTCTTTGAAGCTGAAATAATTTCCTTCATCCCATTTTCCTCCCCTCTGTCTTTGTTCTTAGCTTGGTTGAATTAACAATTTAAATTAATTAAAAGCATACTTGTCTAAGTCAAAGATCCTTTATACAACGTGTTAAGAAAATATGTGACACATGGTTATAGTAGTTTCAAGTTTAAGAGGTTTTACTTTTCCAAGCTCTGCAGATTTTCCTTATTGAGTAGACCAATTTTCTCTGATTATAGGGGTATCTTCAGAGCATAATTGTCACCAAATTTCATTCATTCCTCCTTCAGGAAAAGACCTTGATCTTCCTGACTTTCATTTCAGTGGATATTTTTTTAATGTGAAAAATACTTGATTGTTCTTCAAGCTATTTACATTCTTCCGTTTCAAAATATTTTGTCCTTGTCCAATAGGATTTTTACATGCTCCCAATTCCTGGGATATTTCCTCTGTATCTGTCTGTTCCAGACTGAATTGGCTTTGGGGAGGTTTATGAACTTCTACACTTATTCCTAGCAATACCGGCTTCACTGTCTCTGACTCTTGATCTTATCGGAAGCCATTTACTGTTTCCATTTTATCCTTCAATTAGACCCTTCTTCAAACCCATTCTTTCACATTCCTTCCCTAGGTTGTATAAAAGAGAGGTCTTTAATCTCTCCTTTCCTCTAATTGAAGCTGTCCTTCCCAGCATGTTTTTCACTGCAATGCTCTGGTTTTCATTAAGCGATGTCAGCAATACTCTGGTTGCTGTTGCTTTCTGTTTAATGTGGTTTTGCAAGAATAATAACAACTTTTTGTCTTTCCACAGAACACAGAAAGAAAGTTTTAATTTATTAGCCTCATAAAATAAGGCATTGCAGTACTGCTGCCCTCTGAGAACTAGGGTAAGGAAAGCTTCTGGTCCAAAACAGAAGTCCCCTAATTAGACACTGACACATTGATACCTGCCAATTGTAGCTGGAATGACTGCAGGTCAACCCCATTAGGTAAACAACATGGAAAGGTAGAGCTGGGAATGAAATGTAGAAAGGTTGCCTGGGTTGTGTAATTGTGCTATCCCGGGGCATGGTACGCTTAACAGTCACAAAATCATGGTCCAGATCTGCATAGATGGAGGAGCTGGGACTAGCAAATCCCAGCAAGAACTCAGCATAAATTGAGGCGATATCTTAAACATTGAGAGTTGGTTCTCCACCGGAAATGCACTGATTACCATTCACTGAGGAGCCAATCAGATGAAAATAAGACAAATAATAGCTATCTGTAAGCAGGAGGTCTCGGCCTCCAGCAATCAACAGGGGTCTGCTATTACCCACCTGCCATGGAGCTAACATTTTCTCAGATGGCACACACAAGCAGTAAGAACAGATCAAGTTCCTGGCCTGGCCTGACTCAACTGTCCAAGACTGCCAGTGCTTTTGTGGTGTGCAGCATCTTAGGATCACTCTTGTAGACAGCTAAGTTTGCTCTGAGTGAGACAAGTCATGGAAATGAAAACAGCATGCTCAATATGTGCTGTAAATCACATATGGCTGTTGGAGCAGGGTGGTACCTGCTTCTCTCGTAGTTTGCTTTTAGTTAGGAAGAGAAACCAGGTAATTATTGATTCTGAGTGGAAAGGGAGGAGAAAGAGAACTGAGCAATGAAAAGCAATTAAAAGCTCCTTTTTAGTTTGACTTTAAAAGTTCACAATTTTAAAGTGTTTACAAAATTAAAACTAGTAGAAAGAAAGTAAATTCTAAATGGAAAACACAAGAGTTACCTTCAGGAAATAGAAAAGGGAACATTTAACAATTATTGGAATACCTCACAGACTTCTTTTAGAGTGATTTTTCATATAAACAAGCATTTTTTTAAAAAGAGCCTAATTATGAAGTAGCATTTTCAGATCAATAAACGGTGGAAATTTTCTGTTCCGCTTCAGAAAGAATGCTGACGATGTGCTCTGCTGAGTAGGTTCCTATGAACCAGAATTTGAAGCCAGTGACATTGACAAGAGAGGCTTTTACAGAAAGAATGTTGATCTAAGGGGGATTTCAAGATTCTGAGCTTGATGTTCCAGTTCTTGACTCATCTCTTTCTATTTCTTCTTGTTTGGCAAAGAGCTCTAGCCTGGGTTTATTCATGGTCAAATCCACTTGACTCTGCTGAAAGAAGATTGTGAAGAGCAAGTAGAGCAAGACCTCCACTTCCTTTCTTCTTTAAAAGAATGGCCACCATGAGAAGTCTGAGATGTAGTATTAGTCACCAAATACTTGTAAATAAAGCTTTTCACATATCGTGCACTGTCAAGTAACAGGTTTAATTCAAGCAAAACCTGATGATTCTGGTTTGTGTCTGGAAATTTTTTGAATAAAAGACATAGCACTTTGCTTTTTGGTCCTAGTCAATGATACTTTATCAAGATGTTTTCAGATGGTTGTTTTAGACACTAAAGAATTTTATGTGGATTTTAAACGTGGCTTTGTAATGCACTGTGATAAAAAGAAGTGTCTGGTCAAAGGTCCTACTTTTCTGTAAGTATATTATTATTTTATTCTAAAGACATTAATTACAGTTTTTCTTGATTGTTATCATCTGAAGTATTATAAACTGTGGGATGAGAAAATGTAAAAAAACTACCCTATATCAGTCATCCTCTGGCCTTTAAGCACAGACCAGATAACAAATACCTGAGTAATTAAAGGCAATGGCAGTTTTACTGAGGAACTTTGGTTTTGACAGCTATGCACTTAAGCCTTAAATTTTGCTCAAGCCTGAATAACTGTTCCACATTCACAAAAAAAGCATCACAATAGCCTTTCTCTTGCTTCATAAAACCTGTGCAAACTGCAACACTTTCTAACCACAGCAGACTCCCTGGTGCTGGGCTGTGACTCTCTCTTATCCTTCTCCCATAAGCAATGCACTACATTGAAAATAATTCTCTGAGACAAAGTCTGACGTATTTTGCTCTCACTGATAGCTTGGCTGTGCAGTCTTCACTGAGTTACCAGCTTTACCTACTGTCCCATTTGGTTGCTTTTCTTTTTTTTTCACTTGAGTCACTTTCCTTCCTAGCGTAGGTTTCGCTGGGGAGATGGCAGACAGGAGAAGAAAACCTCTTACTAGATTTCTGCAAATATGAAAAATGAATAAGAATGTAATGAATAATGTAAATTTTAGCTTGAGCCAATGGGCACACAATGCAGTTCAGAAAGCAGGCAGAGAGCGACGGGGGCTGTTAACAGTTTGGCATTGATCAGGAAACTGTCCTTTTCCAGGAAACATCTGAAATGACAGCACAACTGGGGTGGGAGAAGTTCACTGAGAAGAGCCCAGCCCAGACTCTGGGGTTTCACATACAATTCCGTGCCACAAGGGCAAGCAAGCGACAGTTAATTATCGGTGCAGGTTAGTGTGTGCCATATACTGGTGTAATTTCAGTACCAAGCCCTGGTCCATGTGTTGTGACAAACATATTTCCAGATGCCTACATTTGGATCTTCAGTCACTCTAATTTTTCAACCTGTCACCAACAGTGTGCTATGTTGCAAAAGTGTCTGTGACTGATGGCAGGCAAGGTCAAACAGAGCGTATCAAGCTTTTTTATTTGGAGGAATGCACTTTCTGTTGCAACTGGCCTCAGTCACCACTCTCAGTTTTATCATGAACCGCCTCTTTTATCAGTGCTACATAACATACCTTTGGTTCCTTCAGACAGTGACTAGAGATGTTTAACAGCTTTCAGTGTCATCCTGATTATTCATTTTGTCCCATTGCTTTGTTGTTAGAGTCCTAACATTCATTCATGAAAAAAAAAAAAAAAAAAAAGAAAGAATGAAAAAACAGATAAAATCTTTACCCAGCTCATACCTTGGGGTCCCACTCTCCAGGGCTCTCCAGTCTCGCAATTTGATTGATAGTGCCATATAGTTCTCTCCATCTTACATCAGACACACCAGGCTGGAAGAACGACCATCCTCTCCCGCACTTTCCTTGCTGCTGTGGTGTTTTTGTAGCATTGAGAGCATTGCATCTTGGCAAAAAATGTTTCTTCCAGTACTTTGAGTTATGATAGGGGAAAAATGTTTTCATCAAGCACTGAGGATCTTTGTTTCCAGCTCTGATACCAACATCTCAGGAGTGACAAATACCTGTCTGACAATACTGCTGTGGAAAGAGTAACTTCCTAGTTACAGTAAGTGAGTATAGTATAGAGTAAGAAGTTATAAAATGGATCTCCCAGGTCGGGAAGATGTTGTTTCCCCACTAGGGAGGGGATTCAGGCTGAAATGACCATTTCCTGAGAGATCAAGGGTGATCTTCCTGGTCCTATTGCTTGTCTACATATAAACATACTCCAAAGCCTCAGTGAACAAAAGCACATACACCACACCTAACATAGCTTAAATAAGAACTTGTTCTTCCTTTCAACTTTGTTTCTGTTGCAGAGTCTTGAAATCATCCTCCTTTGTACACCAGGAACTGCAGTCCACATCTTAGCTCTTCATAAATAGCTTCCAGATGTCTGGTCAGGGCTATGTGAGGAGTTCAGTAATCAGGAGACCCAAAGTAGGGTCACAAGGTGCACTGTGAAAAAAGCATTGTATATCATACACACCATGTCTTCCTGCCTCATTACTCCTCTTCCAACCAAACCTGCCGAATATTAGGCCCATTTTTAAACACTCATCTATATCAAATTAAAAAGGTTTTATTAATGCATCTTCTACATTACATCTCAAATTCACAAATAGTTTAACATACACCCTTGTTCTTACTGCACCATGTGTTTGATTTTGATCTAAAACACTTATCCTGTCAAGCTGTTGTCTAGGTCATATCTGAAATGTGCTGAAGTGAGAAGCATCCTCTGTTTATTCAGTCTTATATAGTTCCTTATACCTCACGTGTAGCAAATCATAAAACACAAGCTGAAACATGAAAATGTTGTTGTAACAGTGGTGTCATGGTTTGGTTTCTCCATCAAAATCCACTTTTATGTATTCATCATCTTCCCTTTGTTACTCAGAGTAACCATGTCAGGGCTACCCTTGACTCTTTGCAACCTGCTCTGGGTTTTTCTCTCTGGTAGGTTAATGAACTTATCACCTCTCCTGTGCTTACCTTGCGTTTCCCCACATGAACCTTAACATCCTTCATATATTTTAACTGAAACTATCCTTGATGTTGAGCCCTTTGTCTATTATGGGATCAAGAAAGGAAGACTTGATTTCTAAACACCAGCTGGATAACACAAATGTTCATATTAAAAAGAAAAATCTAACTAGCAATGTAAAATGACATTGAAGTAATCAAACGTAATGGAGAAAGTAATCACGATTCTTGTATAACGGATAGTAATGCACAACAGACAACATTTCTCCCTTAAAAGCCTTGTCTGGCTGTGTTTTCAGAATTCTAGAACAAAATTTCATTATTTAAATTGAGAAAGATGGATAATAAATTGTATATTTTTTTCTTTAGGAAACATGTACTACCCGGAAATGGAAACACGAGATCCAAGATGATTTTCGCTCTGGTTCTTTTACACAGAACAAAAGTCAAGATTGACTCAGGTAATAAAACAGCACACACTTGCAAAAAATTTATTTTAGCTACCTGTGCATATGACTACTAATTGACAGGGTGATGATGAATGCATTACATTGGGACAGCTAACAGAAACTTCGAAAAAAATCCATTTATTCTCCTTTCCGTATCAATGAACAAGGAAAGAGAAATACAGAAGCACAGACCAGAAAAAACACACTAAGAAAATTAATGTAGAAGAAGTTTGGTTTATATGTGATGGGAAAATTTGATTAAGGACAGTTACAGTTTAATGCCACTTTCAGTGGCTATTTACGTTAAGAAACATGGTCCACTGAATCTTGTCAGAATGAGTGACAGCCAATGCCAAAGTGTCATTTATCACTACATTTTCACTTTTGAGGAACTGGATGGGTTTTGTGCTATTTATTTAGATCTTTTACTTTTTAGCTGCTCACACTCCTCCATGAACTGGCTTCTACTGTCTTTAGTCATAACTCAGGGATGAAGGGAGGCAGAGTTTTCTAGAAATGTGGGAATTCTGGCAGCATATCATCACCAGACAATGTGGCTTGTGGGAGCCAAAGTGTCTGATGAGAATAGACCCATTACACCAAGTTTTCTTTATCCTACTGTCAGGGGTCTAGTCTACTAGCTGCCATTCCAGTTCACCCAGGCAAGCTGTTGATGAGCCAATATCTATAGCTATTGCTGCAGAGCAACCCCATCAGACAGACTGCTTGAGGGTTAGTGACATCAGAGCTTTCAGGCTGCCAGGGAGAACACCTGAATCTATGGAAGAGAGATCCAGATGGCCACAGAGCATGGCAGCCATCCCAATCTTCACATCTAGAACTCTTCTTGAAAGAGTACTTGGACCCAAAACCAACCTAAGACTTGAGGCTGCAGAAGGTCTGACAGGACCTTCTACCTCTTTTACCCAGACATGAGGGAACCTCTTCTGACAATGAAACTGTGTATCTAATCCTTAAATTAAATAACTGTTTAAAAGGCAATATCAGATTCTTTAAACCCTAGTGCATGTATTTATTTTTGCTCTCCAGTTAAGTCTGCTGATTTTAAGAAGACAGCTCACACACGTGAAGATCATGCCTTGCAGGAATGAGCCCTTTCCTCACTTCTCTGCGTCAGGCCATAGACCAGACCTCGACAGTAGAAGAAAGTGATATGCCAGCCAGTTTACAGCTTCCTAACATCAGAGCACAAATTTAGTTGTGTTGCCCCAAAGACAATGGTCCAACACCAATCTATCCCTCATATATCCCCTGGAAAGAAGAGGAAAGGAGAAGAATGGAGACACAGCTAGGGTACAAACTGTTTGGGAGACACAGACTGGCCTCTTCTGCTGCTGCCAGGGCTTTGGCTGGGTGGGAGAACCCCTTCCCCTACTACTCCACTGCTACCCTGTTCATCTTGGCCCACCTTCCACAGCAGTCTAGGTTTAGTGCCAGGGGTTAAGGTGGTTTTGCTGCCACTCCCACCAGCCTGATGCCAAAGACAGCTCTCTGTCTGCACCTACATTGTCTTCACATCAGAGTGGGTCTCACTGACTGGCTCAAAACCTTCAGTGAGAGCTGCCAGGCCTTTCTTACTAGCAGAAGACCCAGATCCAGATGTGCTGGTGCCATTATGCATATTCATAATATAGATCTGTGCATACCTATCATTTTGGACATGTGCTGGACCTGCTGGATTAATTGTCTATGTGTAACTGCACGGCACAGCAGCAGCAACTTTGTTATGTCTTATTTCTGGAGCTACCATGCATGCATAATCTATTTGCACAGACATATTGATTATATCTGGAGGTAGCCATTTTGTAGGCCTTTTAAATAAGACAGCTGATCACAGATGGATTACCTTTATCCCTGTGCACAATGCCGTTACTTCTCTGGGCTGTTTTATAAATATTTAGTCATCTTTTTTTTTCACCCGGTCATTTCCTGTGCTTCAAACGAAGAGATTACTAAAACACATTTGAGATGAATGCTCAAGTAAGAGTACACTCATCATTCTCTTCAGTGAACACACACGGTGGAAATCTGACAAGAATAAAACTATTGTAGTCTGAAATGCATTCGTTACTGACTGAATATATGCTATGGTTGTTACTACCGTTTGTCATTGCCTGATGGCAAAGTAAGACCCATGACTAAGGAATGTCAGGGATCAAATAATGTCATTCTCTGTGCATAGTCATAGTCTCCTTACAGCTATAAACATTTCAAGCTCTCACATCATACAGATTTGAAAACCTGGAACGGAGTTGGGAAGATAAAAAGCC
This sequence comes from Merops nubicus, assembly GCF_000691845.1. Lineage (NCBI taxonomy): Eukaryota > Metazoa > Chordata > Aves > Coraciiformes > Meropidae > Merops > Merops nubicus. The sequence goes on along the minus strand of NW_008581108.1, from coordinate 39,236 downwards.
CAGAGACGTTTGGGCAGCAGTCCTTCTCAGGTCATACAAACCCACTCTTTCCCCTGGGTGTTCCTTCAATAGTCCCATTTGATAATCCTATTAGTAATTTAGAAAAACAAAAGAACAAAAAAGTTATGCACAGTCCATTCTGGCCTTGCTTTAAAATGCTATTTTTTCCAGGCAGCTGGCCAGGCTCACATTGAGCCTCCTTCCTGACCTTTCCAACAGCAAAGTGTGCTGCTCACCAGTGACAGTGCCCTTAACCACAGAGACCACAGAAGAGGAATACCCGAAGTAAAGCAACATTTCAATATTCATTCAAAGGTACCTTAGGTCCAGTTCTCTTTGTACTGAACAGATGTTAAAAGATTTGCTTGGCTCTGCAGCTGTGAGCCCCTTCCAAATGCATCACTTCATAGGAAACCTTTCTATTTTAATTGAAGACAGATGGCATGCTGAAAGGGCCTGTGTCAGTCTAGCCTAATAACATGAATAAAGTGGTAATGTTTTCCTTCTGTGCTTTTCCACCATTTCAATATATTTGAAGCTGTTACTGTATTTGCTCTTTCTTTAGTGTATGATATGAAATCCCCCAGCAGTGAAGGGTCCTTCAGATTGGATGAGGCAGCAGCAAACAGCACAGACACATTGAGAAGCTGGAAAGTGCTAGAAATGTAAGAAGTGTTCCACTTCTTTTGGCAAAAGCTTAGCAGGGGGAAAGAAACCCAGAAATTTTCAGAGGAAATGGGATACTGCTTTTCAATTGGTTCTTTACTAAGCAAAGACTGCAAGACTGTTTGCCTCCTCGGAGATGATTTTTGTTCAGATCATGAAGCAGGGCACTAGCAGAAGACCTTTAAAATCAAAGAGGAGCTAAAGTCAGATTAGTCAGAGAAGGAAAAGCAGCGCAAAACTTGGAGTCTGGAAAAGTTTAGACAAAACTAAATAGAAAAGAAAAAAAAAACAACAGGAAAAAAAGAATATCTCTATTAGGGTGCAGAGCTATGCAACTAAGATGGAATGATTTTTGTGAATAATATCTTATAGCTGGGGAAAGACAGAGTGATACAAAATATATTGTACAGTTCACTCTTGGAGTGATAAAAGTGGGATCAGCTGCCTTGATATTTCTTGTATTTCATATAACTTTGAATCATGTCAGAAGGTTTTAATAAGACTTGTATTTTGCCAAGAAAGTGTCATTCCAGTTCTAATCTCAGAAGAAGGAGCTTTGTTTCCTAGAGGTGCATTGAACCAGTGAAGAACATGTAGAAGATAGCAGGTGAGGAGGAGACAGGGTCTCTGGAGTAGAATTAGAGGCTGGGGAAAGTAGCAGATTAGGCATTGCGCTGATTCCTCATGTGTGTGGCAAGCACTGAGCAGGCTGAAGAGAAAAAAGAGTCCACATGGGAAGGGCAGGTGGTTTGCTGACAGGAGAATGGAGCTGGAGATACAAGGGAGAGCTGAGAAAGTTCCAAAGGGTCAAAGTAAAGAGAGCAGAGGTGAATTTCTGAAGAGGCAAGGAACCTGGTTCAGTTCATTTCCTTGTAGTGACTATATTGACCCCTTGACCTTACTACCTTGTCCCTAACCTGTCTCTGGAAGGTACTTCTTCCCTTTGAAAATTCCAACTTCAGACGGGCTCAAGCTTGACCTATTTTTTAATATTTAATTACAGTGTTAAGTTTTGTATAGTTGAAGGATTTTTTTTCCCCATCGAATAAATGCTTTGGTGCTATACTTCTTTCTTTTTCTCGCTTGCAGCTTTGTCTATGTGAGAAACCACAGACATCTTCCCTTTGGGAGGTAAAATCAGTCAAGTCTGTGTTAGCTGGAGGAAAAAAAAGAAAAAGCAGTTTACCAAATGACGACACAAAGACTTGAGTGGTTTCAACCAGAAACACAGACACGGATGCAACCTCCCAAATTTATTTGTACAGAAGGAATCCTGCTCTCATAGAAGTTACTCTATAGAGCAGGAAGGACATCTTACCGTGAAGACTCATGGGCCATCACCCATGGTATCTTCTAGAGCAATCCCAAGGGCACACTGAATTCCAGGCTGCTTGCAGCAGTTGGTAGCTACCATCTACCAACTGCTAGTGCAGCTGGAGCACTTTCTACTCTAAGGCTGCTCAACCACACACATCCAGTGTCAAAGCTCTCTGAGAGTGGATGCTACAGCTCTTTCATCAAAAACTAAGTTAACCCAGTCCACCCCACAGGAGGTAAGTGTCCCTGGGGGAGTTTGCTAAGCAGTAGATACACTTTGCTTCCTTCTAGATCTGCTGGCAGAGTCACCTTAGACATTATCCCAAAGTGGTTCCTACAGCCAGACCATGTAGCTGAAGCAGTAGTTATTTTTACTGACCAAAGTTTATAGCCTCTGTGATCACTTTCATACCGTCCTGTCACACCTCTCTCCTCCTGCACTTGCTCTCAGAAGTTACACTGCCAGCTGAATTTACCTTTGAGTTAGAAGTTACCATGAAGTTAGAACCATGACAATGATTAATACGTGAGCAATACCATCCACCTCTTCGAAATAAATCATAAAACTATGTTTCTTCAGGCAAAAGCTTTTTTAAAAAAACACTACATATCAATCTTTCTCACTTTAAAAAAAAAAACCAAGCCAACTCATTGTTCCTGTTTTCCTAAATATAATTTCCCATCTTTTTTTTGCTATCATTGTATAATACCACATTTTCTGATATAGCATCATTTTTTATACAAATGTTCTATGTCAATATTCCTTGAAAACAGCATTTTTTAACTTCATCATCAATGTTACTTAAAAGTTAAACTTTGTCGCATCAACCAACTATTGCAAATCCAGAAAAAAAAAAAAAAAAGATAATATTCTGGTATTTATCTCTGCTTTCTTACTGAAACCACCCTCCTATTGAAATCATGCAGTGAAAATGGGCTAAATAATAACAGAATAAAGAAAGCTGAATAATTTCTGAGGTGGAATAATGTCTCAGGACATTAAAGTTAGAGAAGACACTAAATTTCAGAACAATGTCTATGTAAACACTACAACAGTTTCTTTTCCAGAGCCTTGCAAAAACTTAGAAGTGAACAGCTTTCAAAAACAGACAACAGGATGAACAAAAAGCAATCTTTATTTTTTTTTTTTTTATAATCAGTAAAGATGGCTACAAGATTATGAAATCAGACAAAACAGGATCGAAGTTTTCTTTCTGATGAAAACCACAAAAAATAATAGATGATCCAAAAAGCACCAAGTACATTTGTCTAGAAATAAGCCCTAAATATTTTAAGGGGAAAGAAATCCACAAAGCAGAGGGCTTTCATTGTTATTAGAGTGTTGCCAATCTTAGTAAGAAAATAAAATACTATTTCAATATGGTATCATTACTTTATGTATGGAGTATTAGCTTAATATTAACATTTCAGATGGAGCAGAACTAGAGTGATGATGAGTGTTTTGGGTAAAAACATCACAGCATTTTCCAAAGACAAAAGACATCTTTACCAATCTGGCTGTAACCCTCAGTCTTACCATTGTAATTGGTGTGTTGCCACAGGGAAGTTATTTAATTTCTTTGTGCTGGATTCGATTGCAAGAACTGGCAATGCACTGCGTTCGTCCTTTCTGGGGTTCTTGGTAGTTTGGTACTAGACCAAAGAGGCCTTACAATAAAAGATTTTGCTTGATGAACGCAGATTTTACTGACAGATAAAGAAAATTATTTATTTCCTTCACCCAATTTTGTTCATTAATTTCTCTGCTATAAATTATTACTTCCTTTCTCCCTTATGGTATAAAACTAATTTAAGTGCCATTGTCTCGAGTGGAAATGGAATTAGACAGCCTTATAGAAACTACTGACAGTATTGTGGAAACACTGGAAACTATCATGGAAAGTTATTCATGGAGGGCCTAAGAAGCAGAGTAATTTAAAAAGGCATACAATTTGTAAATTGTGTAGTTAGTTCTGGCAGCAAGAAGTGAGATTCTTTAATAGACATAATGGATGATGTCAAATTCTATGTTTAAATATTTAATGTGATTTAACTGCCCTAGACTATCCTATTGCAGGTTGTCTGGCTTTCGAGGCACATGAAATCTGATCAAACACTGACTGCATATAGCAGTAGACTCCGAATAGAGCAGTCAGTATGTGACACAGATGTCAGCCTTCTCTTGAGGGATCTCTCTTCAGGAATAATTAGTTGGTGAGAAAGCACAGAAAGAACCCAGATAAGAAACATTAAGTGATTTCAGGTTTTCTGACAAGCACACACACAAAGTTTGAATTTAACAGGGATTATCCAATGTTGTGACAACTACTTCAGGTCCCACCTCTAACCAGCCAGTTGCTTGAACTGCTTGAGAAGTTTGATAGTTTGGTTTACAACACAGATATACCCTCAATTCCTGACATAAGATGCTACTACAGTAGGAAGATAGTACTTTATATTAGCTGAAGGTCTGTAGAACTGTTAAGTTTCCCATAATATTTTATTATTTTATTATTTTCAGGGGGTTCAATGGCTGGAAATTGTGACAATTTCACTTTAAAGTGTGAGTGGTTTTATAAGCTGTTTTGCCCTTTCTCTTGTTCTCGAGGGTATTCAGCAAGTTTAATACCACAATGTACCACTTGAAAAATAAGTATAAAATGAATCACATCTGCTTGCAGCATTAGGCAGCCACATCTCTCCTATCTCACCATTGTTTTCTCTGAAATTAGCCTGGGGACATAGGAAGACTAAATACCTAGTCAGATTATTAAAACAATAAATCCTCTCCTCACAAAAATCACCAATATTTCAGACTCAGATGTGCTAATCAGTGGAATAAAACTCATCTTGCATCATGGTGAGATTCTAATAGAAAACAAACTATCCCTGACTTCAGCTTCATTGATTTTTGTTTTCTTATCAAAGGAGCCAATATTTTTAGCAAATATTTGTCCAATAATAGACAAAAGTAGTCTGCCTGGTGGAGAATATCAGTAGGGATACTGTTGTCACAAAGGGGAATTTTCTTAAAGTTAGACCGTCAAAAACCTATAACCATCATAGTTTCCATTTATTCCCTTCTCCTTAAAGGCTTTAGTGTGCTTACATGCAACATTTTTTCTGATGGCTTGGCTATAGATATGCTGACAGTAATGTATACTCATTTTAACAGATTACAGACACACTAAAGGCACTGAGCTTCAGTTACTGCTTTCTGAGAGCTTCCTCTGCACTGCTCTAGTTGTCGAAAGGAGTCTTTCCATAAATGAAAACTAGTATCATTGCTCTGACAAACTGCAGCAGCATTTCAAAAGCAATCAGTGCTCTGCATTGAAAACAAGTAGTAATGCAGTGCTCTAGAGGGCTGATAACGCCAAGTGGGAGGAAATATGTAAAATTCTCTGCTGGTTTAAACTGATATGGTCTTATTTAACCAGGCTACCTTAGGAAAGGTAAACCTATTTTCTGCATGTCACAATATTGCATCTTCTGGTTGCCTGGAATGAAAACCAAAGAAAGTGGCCAAATAAAACTGCAGGGAGCCTCAGGCTCCATGAGTCCATTCCTTCCTTTCTGTACCAGCGTATTATCTGTACCATAATATTTTTGCTTATTTATCTTGCAAGAACTTTTCAAGAGGAACTGGACTTGCAGTCGTTTGTGCCTTTGGTACAAGCTTTTGGATGCATCTGAATGCAGACTCTTTCACTGTATATGGAAAGTTAAAGCCAGTATCTGCACAGCCCGAAGCACATGTGTGCAGTGGTGGGTGCACCCACAGCCTCACCAACACCAGTGGGAGCACAGCAGGTCAGTGTTTTTCCCTGCATCATTTGAGAAGTCAGAGCACATACAAAGCTATGCAAAATCTAAAAGACCTTTTTTCCCCCCACTGTATTTTACTACAGAGAGTTGCTTTGCATTTTACATCTAATTGCAAATAATAATCTGTTATTAAAAGTATTTCAGTTTTTTTTCTAAAACAAATGTGTATTATGAACCTTGTCAGGCGAGGGCTGGTTGTGTCAGAGATGGGAGTGCCAAACAGCACATGTATGGTTGCCTGTGTGGGCTGAGACAATCCACATTTGCTGTTTTAGAAGTTACATGTGTGTGACACACTTCGATACCTGGGCAGAAGATGCATTAGATTTACAGCGAAGAAAAATAAGTTTAAATAACTGCAGACTGCTTATGAACACACAAATTACTTTTCAGGTAAGGTGACATGAGAAAAAATCACACACAGCCCAGCACTTGTCTCACAGATTTCCTTTTTTTCTCCCACTACAGAAGAAACAACAGCTGCTTGCAACTCTTCAGATCCTTCTCATCTAAACTGACTATTAATAGTATGGACTCTCATTTGGGTCACTTCAACCCTCTGACATTTAGTAGACAGTTTTCTTTATGATCTTGGTGCTTTGCTGATTGGTGAAGCAGCTAGAGCTGCAGATAAGTGTTGATCTGACTCAAATCTGTCCCAAGGTGAGGCCATTTGCCTTGTTACACAGACTAATAAAGGGAAATATCATTTGCTTCCAAGAGAGACAAAACATAGTCTTCTTCCTCCTACACAGCTCCCTCCAGTAATTTTACCTCATCCCTGAACAAGGCAGAGGCAAGGTGAGCATCAGCTAGGGAAAAAGAGCAAAAAAGCTGCCTTCTCCGTAGGAAAGGTGGCATGAGACAATCCTAGATGTGAGTAGTGGACCTTTTCTAAGGGAAGGAAGTACCACCTGGAAAACTTGAGACAAGATGTCAGTCTTTTACACAGAGCCTGCAGCCAAGGCCAGGGAGCTACAGAGAACTGTAAAAGGGCTTGAAATCATTGTGTAATCATTGCTTTCATTTTTCCAAGCTAGGAAAAAAAAAAATCAAGAAAATAAATTTTTGGGAAAATCATCTGATTTGACTGTTTGACCTCTACAGAACGGGAAAGGAGAACTTCACATGGTAGTGATAGCTCAGCAAGCTGTGAGCTTCCTGTATGAACTATAAGTTTCTGCATACAAAACCCCATCGTAGTCAGTTGAAGCACATCAGCCAAAATTCAATATCCCAGGTAAAAGCGAAGCCATGTCCATTCCTGGAAAGCCCTGAGTAAATGTGCTTCAAACAGAAGAATTTAACTCCTACCTCAGAGCTGCCCTAAACCCAAACTTCCTTCTGGCATGAAGCTGGGACTGTGGTAACAACTGCTAAATCCATGTTGTTCCTGCTTCCTCTTTTTGTTGTCTCAGAAATATGCACATAGATTCTTAAATCACCATCCTCATGCATTCGCGCATGGTTCTACACAACTGTACTCAGCTGTGTTGGAAAGTGCAGATTTTCATGCAGACTTGAGGAAAGACAGCTAGGTCAGGTGTGGGACTCAAGGAGAAACATCCACGAATATTTTTCCATTCAAGCACCATTGTCTTCCTTACATAGTCTCAGCTTTTCAAAGTATTTGTATATGAACAAAACCATCCATATCCCAGCTGGCTGGTATCTGCAGTTACTGTACATCATTAAACATTTATGGAGGAGCAGCTTCCAAGACAACTGAGTCAAGCACAGAAGCAACGTTTTCATCTAAGGTTACCTCAGAGTCCAGATGTCATTCAGCTTGATCCGTGTCTTGGAGGCTAACTGTGCCTGCAATGTTTATAATTCACAGAACATCATAATTTAGTCCTCTCTGACTTTTTAAAAGTATACGAGAGTTTTATGTGCATACGGTGACTTTACACTAATTAGTGACAGCCAAAGCTCTGAAAAGCCTTACCTCACCTCATTTCTCAGTTGAGAGGCCAAGATTAGGTTGCTCAATACTTAACCCAATTTGCTTTTCAGAGGTACCTTGTTCCCCTTTTCAGGTAAGGCCAGAGGCTTAGCTCTTAAGATGTTTTGCAGCATGTGTGGGTTCTAATCACAAACATTGTTTTTAGCATGGTAAGGCTGATTTCCACAGCACTTTTCCTCTTATAGCCAGAGGAGTTAGATGGTGCCTCAGCAGGGCCATCCAGAACAGAAACCAAGCCTTAGATGCTCCTGGCTGTCTTCTAGGTGAGCTTATTTCTATTCCTTTACCTAAGAGAGAGCTCAGAAGGATGCACTTCCTAAGGCTATGCTTCTCCCCTACCATGGAAGGGATTAAGCCTGCCAGAGAGCAATTCAGAAATAAAGGACAATTTGCAGATTCAGAGAATTACCTCTCTTACCTAAATCACTCACTCTCCTGCCTTCGAGCTCAGTGGGGACAACAGATTCTGTCAGAGACAGAGTGTTAGGCTTTGGTCACCAGAAAATGAAAAGAGGACAATTTTACCACTAAGTTCAACTTTCACCAATACATTGGTCCTAATTTAGAAAAAAATTAGACTTAAATCTTTGCTGGCTATACCAAACAAACATAAGATGTATTGGTTCAGTTACCTCGGTCTGAGAGGCAGTAAAGCCTTTCAAGGGGCTTGCATCCTGCAGTTGGCTAGAAGGCATCAAAATAGATTCATTAAGTCTGAAGACTGTGACGTTCAACCTGCAGATCCTGTATTGCATGACCCCCCCCAAATCCTTGTCCCTTACTTTATAATCATTGCATTACTACACTGTTCCTTAATGCTGTTTGTTGCAGACAGACTCAAAAGATGAAGCAATTTCTGTATTATTTTTAAAGGAAGGCCAAAGAAAGAGCTAACAGTGCAATCCTGTATATCACTTATTCGCCCTACTCCTTACCACTATGCAAATACTCACAGTTCTGATCTGCTCTAGGTCCCTGAGAAGCTGCCAATGCATTGTCTTTCTTTGTACAAAGTTTAGCTGTCTCTCGATAAGCTCCCGAATTTTATAATAAAACAGCAAGAACAAAATGTGCTCTGGAAGATGGCCTAATGCGAAACTGTGGCACCGATTTTAAATTATAGTGTTACTGCCTTTTTGGAACCTTTCCCTGTTCTAATGTGCATGTCAGCTGTGATAAAAATATTGAGCAACGAGCTTTGAACTATTTTGGTGTTCTGTTGAAGTGTTTGAATAATACTGCCATGCCAATTTAGCTACATTTTATAATAATTGGTGATTTGGGACAATTTATAGCATAAACACAGCATGTCTGAACAAAAAAAATTCTTTTAAAAGATATTCGAAATGAAAACATACTTAAGCCTATTGTTATTGCTTTTAGTACATCACTATGGAAACTATATAAAACTCACTTTTAATACCCATTCTTTCTAAAATGCTTTGAGTTGCCTAAATGATACATGAATTGAGCATAATTGGTTTGGTATTTTAATGGTCAGTCCTGGAACAGCGTGTCCTTTGGAACATGTAATAACTGAGTTAATTGCTGCATTTACTGTATCTGAGTTGCAGGTTTATACCAGCTATGTTATGAAAGAAGAATGGAACAAAACTTTTAAAACATCAGTGGTTGTTCTGGATTACATCTGTCAATTCTTTGCAAAAAGTTTTAGAATTCTGACTGAGAAAGACTTGATCAGATTCACCCCTGTAGCAAACTCCACTAAAATCAATGCAGTTACATTAAAGAATTAATTTGTTTCACGAGCTTCAGGACTAAGACATATTTCCAAGGATGTTGTTAAAGGCATAACCACATTTACAGGTTTCAGCATGTGTGGTGACCCATTCCCAAGGAGAGCATTTAAGTGCTCGCTGGAACCCGTCATATCAATTCTTTCCCAATATACTTTATGGGAGATGAATGGTAAGGAACAGATATTATCCATACACATTTCAGCCTATTCCTAAACCTGCCAGATTCCAGATACAAGTGCTGTACTTTCAGTATACACACTTGTGCATGCACAGCAGTTCCATTACCAATCCCGTAACAGTACACTGCTGGAGTATACTGAACAGACGTGTTCTTACCCAGGTTCCATGTTCCTTCTGGTGATTCCAGCTTAGCTAGAGGTTGGTTTGAACAAGGGCTACAAAGGCTGTCCACAGGCATGATGCCAAGCTGCATTTTTTCCTCATCCACAGCCCCAACAACCATGACTCTGCACTTCACAGGCTCTTCACATCACCTACCAGGGCCAAGAACATCTCTTTTATGAGGAAAGGCTGAGAGACCTCAGTCTGCTTAGTCTGGAGAAGAGAAGACTTTGAGGGTATCTTATCAATGTTTAGAAATATCTGATGGGTGAAGGTCAAGAGGATGAGGCCACAGTCTTTTCAGTGGTGCCCAGTGACAGGACGAGGGGCAACAGACACAAACTGGAGCACAGGAAGTTCCACTTAAACGTAAGGAGAAACTTCCTTACTGTGAGGGTGATGGAGCACTGGAACAGGCTGCCCAGAGAGGTTGTGGAGTCTCCTTCTCTGGAGACTTTCAAAACTCGCAAGGATGCAGTCCTGTGCGACCTGCCCTAGGTAAACCTCCTTTGGGAGGGGGGTTGGATTAAATAGTCTCCAGAGATATCATCCAACCCCTATCAGTCTGTGACTGTAGGAGGTAACCTGCGAGCCCTCATTTGCTCTGCCAGCACCAGGCTGTGACTAGACCAATGCCATGAGCTCCCAGAGCCCCCTCAGAGCTCATGCTCCCCAGCAGCTACTGCAGGT